>NC_057712.1:2561438-2573226 GCF_004010195.1 Chiloscyllium plagiosum | reverse complement strand
GTGTGTGTGTGTTGGTGCCTGCGCTGTAAGCCTTGGGTTGCAGTGAGGTCGATTCTGGTGTCAGCAAAGGAGCATTTACAACAAATAGCAGTGGATTGGCAGAGCAAAGGGTTTTATTACCACGGGAAATATGGTTGACCACATGATTGAATGTTGTCAAATAAACAAAACACAATCAGGGAAGTATAAACTTCATCAAGTTGCATACATAAAGTTTGTATCCCACGACAGTATCATTTATAATCGTCATTGTGTCACAATGCACTTTCAGATATCAGGTATAGGTGCAGCAGGACAGCCAAGGTAGAGAACTTCAAGAAAGCAGGTTTCTGCTGGTAATTTGATTCATTTAATGGCACGTGCATCTTATAACAAAACACAGTGAAAAATGTTGAATAATGTTGCCACTCTCGATGGCATCTTAAATCATAGAATAATAAACCAAGACATAGAATATAAAGGCAGAAAAATGAAGAAATAAAGGAAGTGTCCAATGTTACAGTCCTTCTTGTTAAGTACTCCGCCTGGCCCATGTGCCTGGGAGTCAGACACAACTCCCCTTTGGCCACACTGCCATTGGAATGCAAGGCGCCCACACTTCAGCGCCATCTCCCCCACTGATGCCCTCATCACTGCGAGGCCACATTGAACCTTGCCATTGGTTGTCGGGTACTGGACTGACCCAAACTGGACTCCACCGGCGTTGCCATGAGTCTGTTCAGGCCCGCCTCGCCAATGCAGCTGCTGTTAATGCTGCAGGGTCTGGTACAGGACCCAAACTGGCCTCTGACATTGCTCCCCTGAATCCCACCCTGCTGGGCCCAATCGCTGCAACTGAGCTCTTCATCAAGAGGTGAGTAAACTAAAATAGAGGAGAAAAAACACACAAGAGAGAAAAAAAGAAAAGAAACGAAAAGCAAAATGGAAGAGCCCTGTGCTCAGAGCCCTGCTCCACTACCATCTTACGTTTAATGGTAATTAGTGACATCTCCTGAGAAAGTGGGCTCGGAAAGGAATAGAAAGAATCACAAATTGCTCACAGTCTATTGACAAGTATCTGATCTCCTATGTTGGAGTCAGGCAATAAACTAAGTTTCCGTAACAAGGTAACACTGAGTGAATGCCTTTTCACAGTCAAGTTTCCCAAGGTCTAGTAGTGATCAGAGCTGAATGATGCCATGCTGAATTGTATAATTCTCTGTAAAGTCTATAAGGTCCAGCTTCAGTCATTGTCTTTTAATTCAATTAAAACATTTATTTCCTGAGCTGAATACTTAAACAGAATTTGATGAAAGATTGTTTTCTCTTTTTATAACAAACATAGAACATAGATCAATACAGCACAGAACAGGCCCTTCGGCCCACGATGTTGTGCCGAACATTTGTCCTAGCTTAAGCACCCATCCATGTACCTATCCAATTGCTGCTTAAAGGTCACCAAAGATTCTGACTCTACCACTCCCACAGGCAGCGCATTCCATGCCCCCACCACTCTCTGGGTAAAGAACCCACCCAGACATCTCCCCTATACCTTCCACCCTTCACCTTAAATTTATGTCCCCTTGTAACACTCTGTTGTACCTGGGGAAAAAGTTTCTGACTGTCTACTCCAACTATTCCTCTGATCATCTTATAAATCTCTATCAAGTCACCCCTCATCCTTCGCCGTTCCAATGAGAAAAGGCCTAGCACTCTCAACCTATCCTCGTACGACTTCCTCTCCATTCCAGGCAACATCCTGGTAAATCTTCTCTGCACCCTCTCCAAAGCTCCCACATCTTTCCTAAAGTGAGGCGACCAGAACTGCACACAGTACTCCAACTGTGGCCTAACCAAAGTCCTGTACAGCTGCAACATCACTTCACGACTCTTGAATTCAATCCCTCTGCTAATGAACGATAATACTCCATAGGCCTTCTTACAAACTCTATCCACCTGAGTGGCAACCTTCAAAGATCTATGTACATAGACACCAAGATCCCTCTGTTCCTCCACCACTGGCCAAATTTCCCTCTATCCCATGCCTCCTGACTTTCCGCATAAGCCTACCATGGGGAACCTTATCAAATGATAACCAACAAGGGATGTAGCCATCATTTAAGGAGCAGGAGAATTGACGTTTCGGGCATAAGCCCGAAACATCGATTCTCCTGCTCCTTGGATGCTGCCTGACCTGCTGCGCTTTTCCAGCAACACATTTTCAACTCTGATCTCCAGCATCTGCAGACCTCACTTTCTCCTGTCGCCATCATTTGCAAAGCATGAATTTCTTGCCTTAGCTTTCACTCTAGGAAGTGATGGTGTGCTGACCCTAACTCCCTGCGGTCAGTGGCCTGCAGGGTAGACGTACAGTGCTCTTCAGCAGGTAGTTTCAGAATTTTGAACCAGTGATAGTAAAATTATAGCCACATGGTTCCAAGTCAGGATGCTGTGTGACTTGAGCATGCAGTGTTTCCAAGCATCTACTGCCATTGCCCTTCCAGGCGACAGAGCTTTCAGGTTTGGAAAGTGACTGAATCTCATAGTTGGTACACACTGCTGTCATTGTGCATCACTGGTGGAGGAAGTGAATATTTAAGTTTATGGATGCAGTGCCAAATAAGTTGGCTGTTTTATCCTGAATGGAATCGAGCTTCTTATGCATTGTTCGAGCTGCACATCCAGGGAAGTGGATAGTATTCAGCCAGATTCCTGACTTATACCTTGTTAATGCTGGATAGGGGCTGGGGAGTCAGGAGGTGGGTTACTCACTGCAAGTCCCTTGAGACCATACTGTCCTGGTATATAATGGTCTGGTACGGCAACTGCTCTGCCCAGGACCGTAAGGAACTACAGAGGGTTGTGTGCACAGCCCAGACCATCACAGAAGCCAACCTTCCATCCATGGACTCCATTTACACAGCTCACTGCCACAGAAAGGCTGCCAACATCATCAAAGACCTCTCCCATCCCGGTAATGATCTCCTACAATCTCTTCCGTAAGGCAGAAAATGCAGAAACCTGAACCCACGCATCATCAGGTCCTGAAACAGCTTCTTCCTGGGCATTATTAGCCTGACGAATGGACTCTCTAACTTCAAATAATGCTGATCCTGTTAATATTGATCTCGCCCAGCGTACAGTGCAACCTGTATGCCTCTAAATTTATTTTTCACCCTATGATCTGTATGTTCTTGTTTATTATGACTTGCCTGTACTGCTCTTAAACAAAGTTTTTCACTTAGGTACACGTGTCAATAAATCAATCAAAACGAATCTAAAGTCCAAATATCCATTTACCTTTCCTATTACCTGCACAATTTGCTTGCCAACATTTTCAAGATTTATGCAGGAGAACTCCCAAATCCTTCTGTGCTGTATCTTTCTGTAGTTTTTCTCCATTTAAATAAAATTCATTTCCTCGATTCTTCTCAGCCAGTGTGCATAACCTCGCTTGTTCACACATTATACTCCATCTGTTAAGTTTTTGCCCATTCACTTAACATGTCTATATTCCTCTGTAGCTGTATGTCATAATCCCCACTTGCCTTCCTGACTTATTGTGCACCATCTGCAAACTTGGTTATAGTACATTTACTTTCTCTATCCAAATCGTAAATTATATTATATTATAATATATGATAAATAATTGTGACCCTAGCACTGATACCTGAGGCATACCATCAGATACAGGCTGCCATCCTGAAAACGCTCCTCTTATCCCAACTTTCTGTCTTCTGTTAGTTAGCCAATCCCCTATTCATAGTATCTTACCGCCAACACCACAGGCTTTTATAACTAGCCTTATATGTGGTATCTTATCAAATACTTTCAGAAATCCAACTACATTACATCTATTGGTTTCCTTTATCTATGCTATTTGTTACTTCCTCAAAGTATTTGAATACATTTTTCAGGCATAATTTTCCCTTTTTGAAGCCATGTTGACTTCTTGTGATCATATTATGTATTTTTTATTGCATCCCTTAGAACAGACACTAACCTTTTTCAAATAACAGACATTAAGCCAACTGGCCTGTTATCTCTCTCCTTCCCTTTATAAATAAAGGTAGTAACTGGTAGTTTTCCCAATCCTCTGGGACTTTTCCAGAATCTAAGGATTCCTGGAAGGTTACTAACAGTGCATTCACTATCTTGGTAGCTACTTATTTTAATAATCTATCTCATCAGGTCAAAGGATAGATAATAAGTGCCAGCTAGCCAACAAAGGCCACATCCCCTCAATGAGAAAAAGGTTGTAGAAATTGACCCTTTGAGGTTGAACATCTCACTAACTACCCTCACAACCAGTGAATATGCCACGTACACTGGCAGATGAGTTGGCTACCCAATGTTTTCACTGGTATGAAAAAATACTCACATGTACTGGGCAGGGTGCTGCTGCCAGGGAACCCACTCTTACATCGTTCCCAGCTTGCTCTGCACCCCCCTGGCAGGGGAGATGTGTGAGGCAGCGGGTGGGTTGGAGAATGAGCTCTTCTGCTGCTTACTTGGAGAGGTTAGATTCTTTTCACGCAATTCAATGCTGCCTAGTTGTGCTGAATAGTCTATACATACAGTAAAGGCAACAAATTAAACATTCTTATTCACAGCTAACTTAATCTCAATGATGACATTCACTGCAAGGCGTCCAGTACTAAAGCAGATGACTGAAGTAAAACACAATATTGTTTTCTGTTTGTGGGAGGAGGACGTGCTCCGTGTGTAAAAATGATTAAACAGCACAGGGAGAGTGGAAAATAATTCAAATGCACAGTTTAATTATTTTTAGTAGACTATGGGCAGAAAAAGGCTGTGAAGAGAAATTGTGAACTTAGAATGAAATAAAACTAGGTTGTGATTACAGTTTAAAAATTAAACTAAAGGAAAACGTGCCCAGATCAACTGACCCAGCTAAGTATTTCATTCATTTTTGGCAGCAGTTTTTGTTCTTCAAGAAATTCAAACTGGCCTGACCAAAATCTTAGCTTTGAGCCAAGATTCCATCTGCACCATTGACTATGACTGTGGTTACAGTCAGTAATATAGGCTTGGTGTAGTAATTCCACACACTGGAAGGGAATAAAGTTGGCTCGTTAACAATGCATACTTTTGTTTTCCTTCTAGCACGTGTAGATCCACTGCCAACACATCCACAAGAAATTAAACCAATACCACGGTAACTGCTATGTGCATGATACACGAAGGTTAAGGGTGCAATGGACAGAACATTTTAAAATGCTGTACAGGTTCTCCACATATGAAAGAACCCATCTGTATAAAGGTTATGCAGTTATTTCATAATAAAATAATTATTGGCCATATTAAATTGAAATATCAAACGGTGTATAATTGAGATGTAAGATTCTGACACAGTCCTGGCTTTTAATTTAATCGACTGGGGCCATTTCAGCTGAGGCTAGTCTACTCACTACACAAATAAATATTTGTCAATTATTATATAGGTTAGCATCCTCATTAAAATCACAAGTAAGTGAGATTTAACGAAGACGTCACATTGTAATCTCAACCCAGTTGTGTACAAGCCAAACTCTCTGAAGCCCATTGCTGCAATATGACCAGACATCTGTTAAATGTTAAAAATACCGAACAATGCCTCTACCTCTGCAGCAGCTTTGTTATATACTTATCAGCCAACCGTAATGTTCTTGCATAAATGCTCATAACCCACAATTTTAAGAAATGAGATTTTGACTCTTCTTGCTCAGCGTAAATGCAATGCAGAGATCCACATATAGCAAACCTTCCCTTCAGTCCATAAACTCAACTTCAATGCCGTTTGATTTTGTTTTCTCTGTTCCTATGCCCATGAGTATTAATCAAACTAACTGTGGCCCAGCCTTGCCAGCCTGGCTGCGTGCCCTGACAAGCACATTGCTGGACTGAGCAATGCTGTATAGAAATCTGTGAAACCACATGTTTATTCAAGATGAAACAAGAATCCAAATCTCCACATTAACACTGCAGAAATGTCTTTACAGACCCTCTTAGGGCATTTAACTCTGCTGACTTCGGATTTTGGACTGGTGTCAATAAAGTAGCTGGCACCTGTCACTCCATGCTAATATGTTTGCATAAAGACTCAGGGCTGATGATTTTAGCATCAAGTATAAAACCAAATTGATATAAATTACTGGTTAGTCCTCAGCTGGAGTACTGTGTCCAACTAGAGCATCACAAACTTTAGTTACATCGACAGACAAGTTGAGGAACTTCTACTACAACGTCCTGGGGCTGGGATGATTGACCTCCAACAATCACAACCATTATCGTTTGGAAATGTGGAAAATAGGAGCAGGAGCAGGCAATTTGGCCTTTTGAGCCTGCTCTGCCATTCAATATGATCATCTAACTCCAAGTGCCCTGTTCTTGCTTTCTCCCCATTTCCTTTAATTCCTTTAGCCCTAAGAATTATATCTAACTCCTTCTTGAAAACATTCAATGCTTGGCCTTGACCACTTTCTGTGGGAGTGAATTCCACAGCCTCCCCACTCTCTGGGTGAAGACATTTCTCCTCATCTCAGTCTTAAATGGCCTGCCCTGTATGGTTCGACTGTAACTCCTGTTTCTTTATGTTAGGTACAACTCCAACAAATGGAAAGGTTCCCCTTGATTCTCATTGACATGGTATCTCTCAATTCACCCTGGTCCAAACTCCTTGGAACAATCAACTCACCTTAAGCTCCTCCATAAAATCGGGAAAAACAAAGCATCTCACTACAGCTGAAGCAACAATTTCACAGCATTAAAATTAGGAAGTATTAACTGCATGTCAATTGATTAACAATGCCAGTCAACTGTAGATATATTAAACAAAGATTGGGAATAAACTGTCAATTATCATTCACTAGTGGGTTCTCCATGGCAATGTCTCTATCAATCAGAGTCCACATGCCAACCAATCAGCACTGTCCTCTCATACAGTATACATGCTGCTCTTTAAATTGGCATTCTTGTGAATTGTCCTGATGTAAAGTTTCATCAAAATTAGTATTTTTTCAACAACATTAAAATGTTCCACAGCCAGAAACCCAATGTAGAATTATATTCTCATTGGTTCATTACAAGGAATATCTTTACTGTACCGAAACAAGTTAACAAGTAAGAACTCATAAAGTAATATAATTATCACCTGAACCTACTTTTAAACTGATGATGTGGGGATGCTGGTGTTGGACCGAGGTGGAAGAAGTTAAAATCACACAACACCAGGTTATAGACCAACAGGTTTATTTGGATACTCCACAACCATCTGATGGAGGAGTGGTGCTCTGAAAGCTAGTGCTTCCAAATAAACCTGTTTAACTATAACCTGGTGTTGTGTGATTTTTACTTTTAAACTGATTCTTAAAGTGCGCCATCTTAGCACACTGTCATCTCCCTTAGAAACAAAGCCCCTTGGTACATTTTGTGCAGGTGCAAAATACGTTGCTCTGTCATTTGCAAATAGTGTACAGCATTCCCTTCTTCAATACATGCCCCATGAATAAGGAAAGCACACCTCAAAATGACCTACCCCTTTGGGAAGTGGCAGAGGTTCTCAGTCCTGTCTGTGAATGTATTCTTTTCACAGGGGCAGTGATGTAAGTGTACACTGCCCATTTGACACATGCCGGATGTGTACACACAGCAGACTGGCTGATCTGGAATACCTTCACCTCCCACCAATAATAATGTTTGAGAAGGATCCAGTTACTTGCACCTTAATTCAATGGTTTCCCAGTTATAGGACTGATGTGGAGGTGCTGATGTTGGACTGGGGAGGACAAAGTCAGAAGTCAAGCAACATCTTGAAGGAGCAACATTCCAAAAGTTTGTGATTTCAAATAAACCTGTTGGACTATCACCTGGGGTTGTGCAACTTCTGACTCAGTTAAAGGAAGAGTCCTTAGTGTCCCAGGAGTTATGTAGACAGCAATCTGGAGCAAATACGAAGACATGTCACAGCCTTCCCTTGTATAGCACAGGAATTTCTTTAGCTTCTTTTGAGATCCTTGAATCTCTATTTTAGTCCTTAGCTTGACAATGTGATCAACGGGTAAAGAACAGTTGAGTACATAATACCTGAAGTTAAATATACCTTTACAATTAACATACACTCTTTGTTTCAAATTCTGCAGTGCTTTGACACCCATTTACCCAAACTTAAGAAGATCAATGCACTGAAAAAGTAGCAAATAGAAGACTTCAAATGCAAAAAAAAAGAGAAAAAAAAAACAGGAGGAACGATATGCAAAAGAAAATGCAGAATGAATTGAATTTTCACTGCAAAACAATTAACAATTCAAATATGAATATAGCTGTACATCTTTAAAAAGTACCTATAACTTTCAGTTTGTCTTATATGGGCAAGTTCTATTCTGGGGAAAGAATGAGAAGAATAACGTGATATCTTATTTGGGACCAATTAGCAATTTTGCAATTACAATGAGGCTGATGATGGACCTTAATTTCCATAGTCTCCTGAAAGCTGGCCCATTTACTTTGCTGCAAAATCTAGTGAGCAGTGAATGGAGCATTGGAGCCTGCATGTTGTGACCCACATTCTACTGCAAGGAGGCCTGTACTTCTGGCCACCATCCATATTACATCACATCGTGTAAAATGCATGTTACACACTAATCTGCTTCACAAAAAGGGAATCATATCAGGACTCAGGTTTTACAGACATACTGACTCCATGGTGGGGACCAAAGCTCAGTGTTCATATGCACCAACAGCTTCTCTAGCATTTTAAAAGTTGAATGCTCATATTTTACACAAGCATTTTCCTTCCAGAGCCTAGGAAACCTTCTCAGAGCCCAGCTTTTAAGAGCAGGGCATTTGTTTGCCAAAGGTAATATATCATTAGCATATTATTAACATATGTGGTTGATTATGTAGAAATACATGAACATATGTAATGTTTTGATAATGAAACTCAATTTTTCAATAAATATGAAATCTGGTTCACAAAGACAACGCTCGGAAATCTAAGCTATGAGCAGCCAAGTAGCACAAAGGTTAAGACATTAACTTGGCAATGATGCAATCATGGTATTCATTCCCAGTTCTGTCTGACCCTTGAAACTACACATCATGCCTCTAACATGTTGAGTTGCTTTTTGACTGCACTGCAATAAAGCACACCCTGTGCTGGTGGAATGTAACACCTTGGGAGTAATCGGGGCTGTGGCAGAATCTAAGCCGCTCCCTATAGCCTCCAATTGACCAGAAATAAAAATCATCTGGAGTCCACTACGGACACATCTTCTGCAGAAATACAATTATACAAACAGAGATGGCACAGGGAAAGGTAAAAATACTATAGCCTTCGGAGCACAACAGCCACTTGCATGTCAGATTTTTTGTCATTAAAGGAAATGTCGAATCCAAATTAATTCATCATTGTCTGCTTGCTGTGGATAACTGGTCTTTAATCTTGGCTTGCTATTGACCACCAAATGTCAACTATCAGGGTGATTAGGACACAACTCTGCATTTCGATACAATCCTTATGTCAGAACTCCCACATTCAGACTACATTTTATTTAGACCATTGAAAGCTTCAAACAATTTACTTATTTAGTTGAGATATGAAGACTGCTTTAATTATCAGGCATGTTCAGACCACAGACTGCAATAGTATAAGCAATCTACTGAAAACAGAAGTTCAGCTGCTTGGAAGTCAGTTAAGAGCAACAATACTTCATATTATTTTGAGAATCTTTCGGCCACTTCCCTGCTGAAGGTACCAGAAGGGGTGCCCACAGATAGGAATTCTTATACTGACATAAACAGCGTTTTGTATCGGACAAAAGGTTCAGATTGAAGCCTTGGACAGGTTTTAATGAAGCTGAAAAGTGTTGCTGGAAAAGCGCAGCAGTTCAGGCAGCATCCAAGGAGCAGGAGAATCGACGTTTCGGGTATAAGCCCTTCTTCAGGGATGAGGAGGGTGTGCCAAGCAGGCTAAGATAAAAGGTAGGGAGGAGGGACTTGGGGGAGGGGCGTTGGGAATGCGATAGGTGGAATGAGGTTAAGGTGAGGGTGTTAGGCCGGAGAGGGGGTGGGGGCGGAGAGGTTGGGAAGAAGTTTGCAGGTCAAGAAGGCGGTGCTGAGTCCGAGGGTTGGGACTGAGATAAGGTGGGGGGAGGGGAAATGAGAAAGCTGGAGAAATCTGCATTCATCCCTTGTGGTTGGAGGGTTCCTAGGCGGAAGATGAGGCGCTCTTCCTCCAGACGTCGTGTTGCCATGGTCTGGCGATGGAGGAGGCCAAGGACCTGCATGTCCCTCGATCTCTTCATAGCCAACTGCCGCCGCGACATTGACCGCCTCAACCTGTCCACCTCTCTCAACCACACCAACCTCTCACCCTCGCAACGTGCAGCCCTCCACTCCCTCCGCTCCAACCCCAATCTCACTATCAAACCAGCCGGCAAGGGAGGCGCGGTGGTAGTTTGGCGCACCGATCTTTACACCGCTGAGGCTAAACGCCAGCTCGCAGACACCTCCTCCTACTGCCCCCTTGACCATGACCCTACCTCCCACCACCAAACCATCATCTCCCTATACAACTCCATCCCCCATCACGAAGGCCTCCAAGCCCTCCGCTTCTTCCTTTCCCATCGAACCAACCAGTACCCTTCCACTGACACCCTCCTTCGACTGACTGAACTGGTCCTCACTCTGAACGACTTTTCTTTCCAATCCTCCCACTTCCTCCAAACCAAAGGAGTAGCCATGGGCACCTGCATGGGCCCCAGCTATGCCACCCTCTTTGTCGGATATGTGGAACAGTCCATCTTCCGCAGCTACACTGGCACCACCCCCCACCTTTTCCTCCGTTACATCGATGACTGTATCGGCGCTACCTCGTGCTCCCACGAGGGTTGAACAGTTCATCCACTTTAACAACACCTTCCACCCCGACCTCAAATTTACCTGGACCGTCTCAGACTCCTCCCTCCCCTTCCTCGACCTCTCCATTTCTATCTCAGATGACCAACTCAACACGGACATTTACTATAAACCGACCGACTCCCACAGCTACCTAGATTACACCTCCTCCCATCCTGCCCCCTGTAAAAACACCATCCCATATTCCCAATTCCCTCGTCTCCACTGCATCTGCTCCCAGGAGGATCAATTCCAATACCGTACAACCCAAATGGCCTCCTCCTTCAAGGACCGCAATTTCCTCTCAGACGTGGTTGACGATGCTCTCCACCGCATCTCCTCCACTTCCCGCTCCTCCGCCCTTGAACCCCGCCCCTCCGATCGCCACCAGGACAGAACCCCACTGGTCCTCACCTACCACCCCACCAACCGCCAGATACATTGTATCATCCTTCGTCATTTCCGCCACCTCCAAACAGACCCCACCACCAAGGATATATTTCCCTCCCCTCCCTTATCAGCGTTCCAGAAAGACCACTCCCTCCGCAACTCCCTCGTCAAGTCCACACCCCCACCAACCCAACCTCCACTCCCAGCACCTTCCCCTGCAACCACAAGAAATGCAACACTTGCGCCCACACCTCTCCCCTCACTTCCCTCCAAGGCCCCAAGGTAACCTCTCATATCCGTCACAAATTCACCTGCACCTGCACACACATCATTTACTGCATCCGCTGCACCTGATGTGGCCTCCTCTACATTGGGGAGACAGGCCGCCTACTTGTGGAACGTTTCAGAGAACATCTCTGGGATACCTGCACCAACCAACCCAATCGCCCCGTGGCTCCCGCTCCCATTCCGCCAAGGACAATCAGGTCCTTGGCCTCCTCCATCGCCAGACCATGGCAACACG
>NC_057712.1:2457900-2561301 GCF_004010195.1 Chiloscyllium plagiosum | reverse complement strand
CACCCTCACCTTAACCTCCTTCCACCTATCGCATTCCCAACACCCCTCCCCCAAGTCCCTCCTCCCTACCTTTTATCTTAGCCTGCTTGGCACACCCTCCTCATTCCTGAAGAAGGGCTTATACCCGAAACGTCGATTCTCCTGCTCCTTGGATGCTGCCTGACCTGTTGCACGTTTCCAGCAACGCATTTTTCAACTCTGATCTCCAGCATCTGCAGTCCTCACTTTCCCCAGGTTGTATTGAAGCACTGTGAACATCCATCAAAACATTTTGATGGAACCTTTGATTGTCAATTATGGAATGATTACGCTGCTGTGTTTCCGTGTATGGTATTGCTAAAGCTTGCTCTGACTGATGATAATTGTTTGTGTATATTAGTACACAAAGTGTGCACTAGTGAGTGTATTAGTACACACAGTGTGTACGATGTCAGTATTAGTACACACAGTGTGTACTCGTGTGTGTATCAGCATACACAGTGTGTACTAGGTCAGTATTAGTATACGCAGTGTGTACTAGTGTGTGTATTAGCATACACAGTTTGTATTAGTGTGTGTATTAGTACACACAGTGTGTACTAGGTCTATATTAGTGTACACAGTGTGTACTAGTGTGTGTATCAGCATACACAGTTTGTATTAGTGTGTGTATCAGCATACACAGTGTGTACTAGTGTGTGTTATCAGCATACACAGTGTGTACTAGTGTGTGTATCAACATACACAGTGTGTACTAGTGTGTGTTATCAGCATACACAGTGTGTACTAGTGTGTGTATCAGCATACACAGTGTGTACTAGTGTGTGTTATTAGCATACAGTGTATACTAGTGTGTGTATCAGCATACACAGTGTGTACTAGTGTGTGTTATTAGCATACACAGTGTATACTAGTGTGTGTACCAGCATACACAGTGTGTACTAGTGTGTGTTATCAGCATACACAGTGTATACTAGTGTGTGTATCAGCATACACAGTGTGTACTAGTGTGTGTATCACCATACAGTGTGTACTAGTGTGTGTTATCAGCATACACAGTGTGTACTAGTGTGTGTATCAGCATACACAGTGTGTACTGGTGTGTTATCAGCATACACAGTGTGTACTAGTGTGTTATTAGCATACACAGTGTGTACTAGTGTGTGTATCACCAAACACAGTGTGTACTAGTGTGTGCATCAGCATGCACAGTGTGTACTAGTGTGTGTATCAGCATACACAGTGTATACTAGTGTGTGCATCAGCATACACAGTGTATACTAGTGTGTGTATCAGCATACACAGTGTGTACTACTGTGTATATCACCATACACAGTGTGTACTAGTGTGTGCATCAGCAAACACAGTATGTACTAGTGTGCCTATCAGTAGACAGTGTGCTGTGTCAGATGGAGGGTGAGCAAACTAATTCCAATACACACACTAGTATACACTGTGTATGCTGATAACACACACTAGTACACACTGTGTATGCTGATAACACACTAGTACACACTGTGTATGCTGATACACACGCTAGTATACACTGTGTATGCTGATAACACACACTAGTACACACTGTGTATGCTGATAACACACTAGTACACACTGTGTATGCTGATACACACGCTAGTATACACTGTGTATGCTGATAACACACACTAGTACACACTGTGTATGCTGATACACACACTAGTATACACTGTGTATGCTAATAACACACACTAGTACACACTGTGTATGCTGATACACACACTAGTACACACTGTGTATGCTGATAACACACACTAGTACACACTGTATGGTGATACACACACTAGTATACACTGTGTTATAATACAGGGATGGCAGATGATAAACATGTGCGCAATGAACCTACTTTTCATCTGGATAAACTGGAAAGATCTTACATTATAATAATGATTCCACATCAGAAATATGTAACTGTCTGTAAAGTACTTTGAAATGTCCAGTGATTTTGAAAAATATAAGTCTTTCGGTTCTCTCTTTGCCACACAATGTGACACTGCGGAGACTGAGCTTCCCCTGGATGATCTACTCAGTAAATTAGAAGCAGGAACCTGTGTAACTAAAGGATATAACTGAGCTACTAATCATGGAACTGCTGCTCATGTTTCCCAAGGTTCAGTATTTGACATATAAATTATAACGCAGGGCCTCTAAGGTTAACCACTTAACCACACTTCTAGAAAGAGTTCAGTACATTTTTCAAATACACGTGTTAATGCTACCACAACCACAATTCTGCCATATTTTGCTTTCTAATCACATGACAATGCAGAAAGGTTTTTGATAAATCCAAAGCCCCCAATGCATCTTCAGATTTGAATTCAAATGTTAAGAAGAAATTCCCAGCACATGTCCAGGGTTATAAGTTGTTCAATGGTATTCAGAGCTGGAATGGTGCATTGAAATGCAATCTTGTTCCATTTTGCCAGGCAATATAAAGAGGCAAATCCGGCCAAATTTGTGCTGAAAAAAATGTTAAGTTGGCCTTGGAAAAAACTGCCTTCAGTCCAGAATTAATTCACTTTAACAATATTTAAGTGTTTAGACATGTGGATCAAAATGAAACAAACTGGTGTATTGTGTTGGAATAAATTAACGTTGCCTTCATTCCAAAATTAATGAGAAATGTATTGCTGAATTCAACGTTCACCCATTGTAATTTTGTGGCTGACTATATTCTCACAATTAAACTTACAGACAGGAGATGTCTGTATACATGTCAACCTTTAATACCTCCAAGAATCACTTCATAAATGAGAGCTGACTTACGGAGAGGGTATACAGTGTCAACTCATGGTTTTTGGTGCTTGTAGTCACCATTTTGAAAGGTGGAAAAGCAATGAGACTGATAATTCATATTAAAGTAATGTGGCATAGTTTGTAAAATAAATTGATGATACAGCCAGCTTCAGAATCAACCCTCAATAACAAATCATCTTCCTTTCCATCCACTGAGTTGGATGTTTGAAATTTGTGAATGATCTGACAGCAACATGTGCATTAATCATATCAATAATTTAATGAGAAAACTACTCAAAGCATCAAGTAGGACAATGTGCATATTTCCCCACTTTACAATGTTTTCTTTCTCTGTCAGAAATCCACTGACTCCATTCAGTGTTAACATGATCCAGGAATGGCTTAGTGAGAAACACACATCTAACAGGGGAACAATGAAGACAGGCCACTTGGTATAATCTCAATGTGGGTGTCAATTATTCATATTACAGTCATACAGTCATGGAGACGTACAGCACGGAAACAGACCTTTCAGTCCAACTCGTCCATGCCAACTAGATATCCTAACTTAATCTAGTCCCATTTGCCAGCATTTGGCCCATATCCCTCTAAACCCTTCCTATTCATTTACCCATCCGGGTGCCTTTTAAATGTTGGAATTGTACCAGCATCCACCACTTCCTCTGGCAGCTCATTCCATACACACATCCCCCTCTGCGTGAAGAAATTGCCCCTTAGGTCCCTTTAATCTTTCCTCTCTCACCCTATACCTATGCCCTCTTGTTCTGGACTCCCCCACATGGGGAAAAAGACCTTGTCTACTTATACCATCCATGCCCCTCATGATTTTATAAACTTCTATAAGGTCACCCCTCAGCCTCCGATGTTCCAGGGAAAACAGCCCTAACCTATTCAGCCTCTCCCCATAGCTCAAATCCTCCAGCCTGGCAACAGTCTTGTAAAAATCTTTTCTGAATACTTTCAAGTTTCACAACCTTCCTATAGCAGGGAGGCCAAAATTGCATGCAATATTCCAGTAGTGGCTGAACAGCCAGAACATGACCTCTCAACTTCCACATTCAATGCACTGACCAATAAAGGAAATTTACCAAACACCTTCTGCACTATCCTGTCTATTTATGAGTCCACTTTCAAGGAACTATGAATCTGCACTGCAAGGTCTTTTTGTTCAGTAATACTCCCCAGGACGTTACCATTAAGTGTATAAGTCTTGCCCTGATTTGCCTTTCCAAAAAGCAGCACCTCACATTTATTTAAATAAAACTCCACCTGCCAATCCATTGACCCATTTGATCAAGATCCTGTTGTACTCTGAGGTAACATTCTTCACTGTTCACTACACCCCCTATTTTGGTGTCATTTGCCAACTTACTAACTATACCTCCTATGTTCATATTCAAATCATTTGTATAAATAACCAAAATCAGTGGACCCAGCACCGATCCCTGTGGCACACCACTGGTCACAGGCCTCCAGTCTGAAAAACCACCCTCTACTTCATTTCATCGGTTGGAAAGAAAATGAATGATCCCCACATTAGTGGGGAAAGGAAATTTACTAAACACTTTCTGCACTATCAAGGAAAGTGGACTCATTAGCTGCATTCTTTATCAGGACCCAGAGACACCTATCGTGTGCATTATTGATCATGGACATGCACAAAATCTCCAGCAGGGAACTTGATGTTTGACACGGCTTTATGCTTAAAATTGTCTTTAATGCCATTTCATTGGCCATGGATGCATGTTCTAGTTTTCTCATGCCCTGCGGCTTTCACTACAACTGTCTATGAACCTTTCCACTCCACAGTTGTGTTGCTGGGTACATCAAAATTCACATGCATTTCATCAATATAGTAATGAGGCATTATGGGTATTTGTGTTTTGAGCTGCAGTCAGAGCAGAAAAGGATTTGTCTATTTTTGCTGCAAAACATGGGGAAACCTTCCCTTTGGAGGAATAACGTGCACTGTGGATAAAGGGAAGCCTGTACATTGGGATAAAGGGACGCCTGTATATTGGGATAAAGTGAAGCCTGACATTGGGATAAAGGGACGCCTGACATTGGGATAAAGGGACGCCTGTACATTGGGATAAAGGGAAGCCTGTACATTGGGATAAAGTGAAGCCTATACATTGGGATAAAGGGACGCCTGTACATTGGGATAAAGGGAAGCCTGTACATTGGGATAAAGGGACGCTTGTACATTTGGATAAAGTGAAGCCTGTACATTGGGATAAAGTGAAGCCTGTACATTGGGAAAAAGGGACGCCTGTACATTGGGATAAAGTGAAGCCTGTACATTGGGATAAAGGGATGCCTGTACATTGGGATAAAGGGACGCTTGCACATTGGGATAAAGTGACGCCTGTACATTGGGATAAAGGGACGCCTGTACATTGGGATAAAGTGAAGCCTGACATTGGGATAAAGGGACGCTTGTACATTGGGATAAAGTGAAGCTTGACATTGGGATAAAGTGAAGCCTGTACATTGGGATAAAGGGACGCTTTACATTGGGATAAAGTGAAGCCTGACATTGGGATAAAGGGATGCCTGTACATTGGGATAAAGGGATGCCTGTACATTGGGATAAAGTGATGCTTGTACATTGGGATAAAGTGAAACCTGTACATTGGAATAAAGTGAAGCCTGTACATTGGGATAAAGTGAAGCCTGACATTGGGATAAAGGGACGCCTGTACATTGGGATAAAGGGAAGCCTGTACATTGGGATAAAGGGGCGCTTGCACATTGGGATAAAGTGAAACCTGTACATTGGGATAAAGGGACGCCTGTACATTGGGATAAAGGGACGCCTGTACATTGGGATAAAGTGAAGCCTGACATTGGGATAAAGGGACGCTTGTACATTGGGATAAAGTGAAGCCTGACATTGGGATAAAGTGAAGCCTGTACATTGGGATAAAGTGAAGCTTGACATTGGGATAAAGTGAAGCCTGTACATTGGGATAAAGGGACGCTTGTACATTGGGACAAAGTGAAGCCTGACATTGGGAAAAAGGGATGCCTGTACATTGGGATAAAGGGACGCCTGTACATTGGGATAAAGTGAAGCCTGTGCATTTGGATAAAGGGACGCCTGTACATGTAATATACTTGGATTTTCAGAAGACAATGATAAGGATCTACATCAAATGTTATTGCAGAAAATGGTAGCTCTTGTTGAGGGTAGTGTTATATTAGCACTGCTGGCAGAAAACAGACAGCATGCATGAATAGATCCTTATCTGATTGGCAGAAGGCTCTATTCCTGATGAAGGGCTTTTGCCCGAAACGTCGATTTTCCTGCTCCTCGGATGCTGCCTGACCTGCTGTGCTTTTCCAGCACCACTCTAATCTAGACTCTGGTTTCCAGTGTCTGCAGTCCTTGTTTTTACCTAGATTGTTACAAATGCAGTATCACAATGGTGCAGTCTCAACGTTTTACAACTTGTATTGACACCTTGGACATGGAGAGTGAAGGCACAGTGGCTACAGTTACATTGACACCAAGAGGACAGGAAACTGTGTTGTAAACAAAAGATGTAAGGAAGTTTCAGATGGATATAGATACTGGCAAAAATCTGACAATGGAGTATATGGTGGGAAAATGTGATCGCTTTGAATAGTAGAGGAAAAACGAGTATTACTTAAACAACGACTGAATGCAGAAATCTGAGATGCAGGCGATTTCGGTGTTTTGGTCATGAGCTACAAAAACATAGTGTGCAGGAGAGCAAATAATCAGAAAGGAATCAAACAGAAAAGTAAGCACGTTATGCTTCAGTCATACAGGTCGAATACTGTGCACAGTTCTGGCTCTCCTTATTTAAGGAAAGATGCAAACATATTGCAGGCAGTTCAGAGGAAATTGCTCGCCTGAATGAGTGGGTTGTCTTATGAGGAAGGATTGGACAGATGGAGCTTGTTTCCAATGGAAACGTTTAGAAGAATGAAGGGGAACGATTGAACTGTACAAGTTCCTGAATTATGTGGACAAGGTGGATTGGAAAGAGTGTTTCTTCAAAACTAGGGGGCCACTGGCTTAAAATACGGGGCCACCCGTTCAGGACAAAGGTGGGAGAGTTTGTTTATTTCTGTGGGTTGTGTAATTTTGAAAGTGTCTGCCTCCAGATTGCAGAGTTATTGAATATTTTTAAAGAGAGGTGAATGGAGAGAGACAGGAGGTGATGGCCCAGTGGTCTTATCACTGGATTGTTGATGTCCTGAGGAACCAGGTTTGCTTCCCACCTTGGCAGATGGTAGAATTTGTCTGTGAGGGCAGCTGAAGTGGAAAACCTCACGACCTTTAAAAAGTACTTGGGTGGCACTTGAACTGTCATAACATGCAAGGTCGTGGGCTGAGTGGGATTAGTATCAGAGTAGTATATTTTTGGCAGCGCTGACTCAATAGATTGAAGGTGCCTCTCCTGGACTGTATGATTATATCATTCTATGAATTAACAGGGTGTCCTGCAGTGAATGAAAGAGGAATTTCGTTGCCTACTAATCCTGAGAAAAATGATACCAAACACACACACACACACACACACACAAAGGGAAACGGTTTATAGTACAGACAGTAAGAATAAAGAATACACCGTTTTAAAGTCCTTGGAATCTTTGAGATATTCAATTTTGAATCTGACACCATGTGTTTAATGCTGATTCGCATCGTCAGCAATCCTAATGCTTGTCGATATCATGGCGTTGTCGGTGAGTGGCCACTCTTTCAATTTGCTTTTTCCCCAGGCATTGTCTTTTGAGATGATTAGGAGCATCCAGAAAGGAGAAAGAGGCCTCCAGGTGCTGCTGCTCCTTCACTTTGCTCTGCTGCTCAGAAACAGCAACTGAAATCTGGTTCACAGGGAGCCTCAGCTCCTTCTCTCATTGTAGCCTGAATCCACACAAAGAGCTGAATCCCGTCCAGGAGATGGGAATGACTGATCACGACATCAAGGCAGATTGAGTGCAGCATTAAAGTGCCTGAGGAAAACTGGAGCCGAATGGGCATCAAGGGAAACCCCTCCATTGGTTGGAGTTATCCTGGTGAGTGCTGGTCATTCATCTCAATCCTGGATCATCTCTGCAGGAGTTCCTCAGGGGAGTATCCTTTTCCCACATAATAAGTTCAGAAATAAGAAAGTTCACTGATGATTGCACAATGTTCACCTTCATCCATAGCTCTTCAGATTCTGGAGCAAGTTGTGTCCATATGCAGCAAAATGGAGACCACATTGAAGCTGATAGTGATTAATGACAAGTAGGATTTGCATCTCTCAGTTGTCAGGCAATAAATATTTTCAATAAGAATGAGTCTAACAAGTTATCTTGAAATTCAACATTATTGTCATTGCAGAAGCCTTTACCGCCTGAATTTCCAATTGTGTTTCTTTAATAGTGGCTTTCAGTCGTGAAACCTACTTTCAATATCCACTCTATTAAAATGTTTCATAAATGTACAAACCCCTTTTCAGGTCATTTCTCAGCATTATGTTTTAAAGAGCTACAAGTCCAGTCTGTCAATTCTTTCCTGATATATAAATCCAAGAACTTTCAGTACCATTCTTGCATATCTTCTCTTTTCCCACCCCACTTTCTCAATATCCTTATCATTATATGGTAGCCTGAACTGCATGCAATGCTCTAAGTCTGGTCTAACCAGTGCTCAATACAGATTTAGCTGAAATTCCCAATTTTCAACTATGAGCTTGGCCTAATTATTGCGCGATTTAGGAGATTCAGACCGAAGTTGGTAATCTCAGTGAACGCTTCAGTGGACTGCTGCATTATCAGAGGTGCCCCCTTTTGGATTAAACGTTGGATTAGGCCTTGTCTTTATGTTTAAGTGAATACGAATTATGGTACAAAAGGAGAACAGGGAGTTTTGTTTCCAGTGATCTGGTGTACATTCTGAAATTATCTGAAACTAAGAGTCTAATGACGACCATGAATCCACTGTCAATTATTGGTTGGCTCTTAAACTGCCCACTAGACAATAAATGCTATCCTAGCCAGTGGTGCCCTCATCCCGTGAATGGACTTTTAAAAAATTCTTTGCTCAACGATCATCAAACTGCGCTGTCCCAGAGCTTAGGCAAGAAGACTAGGGTACATTAAGGGTGACAACCCAAAGCAGTCAAAAAAAAAAATCACAAACAAAATCCTCATCACATACACAGTCCTGCATAATTGACAGAGGATTTTTAAAATGTGTTATCATTTTTCTTCGCTTTTATGTGCTTATCAAAATTTACAAAAGTAGACTTTCATACTTTGACAGTAATATTCATGTTCCTCTCACATCATGGTGAAGAACTGGAAAACCAAGGCAATGCACCAACTTGCCAAGGGTTTTTGATGGTATTCCCAAACTGTGATGTCCATCGGCTCAAAAACCAAGACCAACAATTACATGGGAATGTCACTACCTGCAAGTTTCTCCTCCAAATCACAAACCATTCTGACTTCAAAATACATCACTGTTCCTTTCTTTCCCCTGAGTTCCTGGAATTCTCTACCTAACACCAAGTTGCAAAATTTTGCGAATATACCTAAATACAGCCTGGAAACAACCTGATGCTTAAATCTTCATCAGCGCTATCACCTCCACAGCCACTGAGGATGCAATCTTTGCCTGTTTCTAAGTTGGAGTTGTACATTGTACATAAAAAACCTGTGCTCAGCCTATTATTCTGCTTATGAAAGTCAGTGAGTTTGCCAATTCAATTCCAGTTGCCAATTTATTTCAAGCAAGACACTTGGCCAAAATAAAAAGCTTACTTTAACAATGTGGTTTCTATCCAAACTAATCCTTGCCTTTAAATTTAAATTAGATTCCCTACAGTGTGGAAACAGGCTCTTCAGCCCAACCAGTCCACACCAAACCTCCGAAGAGTAATTCGCCCAGACCAATTTCCCTCTGACTAATGCACCTAACACTATGGGCAATTTAGAAAGGCCAATTCACCTGACCTGCACATCTTTGGACTGTGGGAGGAAACCGGAGCACCCGGAGGAAACCCACGCAGACACGGGGAGAACGTGCAAACTCCACACAGACAGTCGCCCGCGGCTGGAATCGAACCTGGGACCCTGGTGCTGTGAGGCAGCAGTGCTAACCACTGAGCCACTGTGCCGCCCAGTTTGCTCAAAAACTTCTTTAAAAAAGAATAGTTCTTTACAGAAACATAAAGTAAAGTCAGGCAAAGCTCACTTCTCTCGTCAACCTGTTGGAGTTGTGTCATAGTTAACTCTCTCATCATAAGTTTAAGCAATGAGCTAGAAAATAAACCAAGAGCAGTGGGAGGCAGGGTTGTGAAGGATATGCCAAAAGCAGTTTTGAATATTGGTTGTGAGGTGTGGAATTTCATCCTCTTCAGTAAATATAGCTTTAAAATTGGACCAGTGGTGACGAGATACAGAGTGCTAAGACGTTTAAATCCCAGGCAGCCTGGATTAACAAGGCTTTTGTATTTTTCTTCATACATCACATACCATAACAGGTGCACTGGACTGCAACAGTTTTCTTGTTAACAAGATTAAAAAGGAACATTCAAACTTCTCACTATCTTGAATAACCATCCTAATTAAACAGTGAAGCTGACTGGAATAATGTGCCCTTTAGTTGCCCAGCTGACTCATTAGGAGAGCAGCTGACTTTCTAACACTTGTGGACACGTGAAGCTCAAAATAAATTACTGCTCTTTTCTTTATAATCCCAGACTGATACTGTCTGAGGACACCAAGTTCCAATTGCATCGGAAGATGCTACGGAGTTATCCTGAAAGACTGGGCATGTATATGTTCGGAAAGACAGGGCATGTATATGTTCGGAAAGACTGGGCATGTATATGTTCAGAAAGACTGGGCATGTATATGTTCGGAAAGACTGGGCATGCATATGTTCGGAAAGACTGGAGATGCATATGTTCGGAAAGACTGGGCATGTATATGTTCGGAAAGACTGGGCATGTATATGTTTGGAAAGACTGGGCATGTATATGTTCGGAAAGACTGGGCATGCATATGTTTGGACTGATGAGGTTTGCTTCTCCAGCTGTAAAGCACTATTTTCAGTTTGCCAATTGATTCAGAATCAAACAGTCTAGCCAGTAGGACAAAAACATAAAAACAAGCTGATCCAAAAAAAAAAACACATCTAGTTTTTCTCTGGCCAAGAACTGTGGCTTGCTTTTGAATGTTCAATATTCTGCCTCGCATAGAAAATAGTGTGAAATCTAAATTTCTCAGTTTTACATTTTCTATTGTAAATACAGAACTATCGAGAAAAGTATGTATGGGATAGAAGGGATAATGGTGAAAGTAGGTAGAAATGGGCCCAAATTTTGTTTTATTCACTTGTGGGACTTGCGTGTGACTAGCTGGCCAGCATTTATTGCCTGTCTTGTTAGTAAAGAAACAAACAGGCAGCTCCATGCAAGATGCAAATGGTTACCCAACTTTCTCGATATATTCTCCGAATTTTCAATGCTTCTATCCTGTAACACTGCTCCGGAGCAAGCTTTCTCACATTTAAAGAGCTTACTCAAGTACCATGAAGCAAATGGGTACCTCCTGCACAGAATCATTCTTTGCAAGGCTCTGGCTGAGTCAAACATGTGGCAGTTTTCCTGTTGTTAGACAATGGTTTGTGCCATGGAGTTCCACTCTGTAGTAAGCATTGCCTGAGGGAATGGTCGAGTGGTATTATTGCGGGACTATTAATCCACACGACCCTGTATTAATCTGGGGACTTGGGTTCAAATCCTGCCATGGCAGATGATGGAATTTGGATTCTATTAAGAGTCTAATGATGACCATGAAACCTGTGACAATTGTCAGGAAAAACCTATCTGGTTTAAACTGCCATTCTTGTCTGGACACAGTGATGACTGCAGATGGTGGAGAGTCAAAGTGGATAAAGTGTGGAGCTGGAGAAAGCACAGCAGATCAAGCAGCATCAGAGGAGCCGGGGGGCGGGGGGGGGGGGGGGTTGATGCTTTAGGTTGGGATTCTCCCTGAATCCTGATGAAGGATCTTGCCTGAAACTTCAACTCTTCTGCTCCTCTGATGCTGCTTGACCTGCTGTGCTTTCTCCAGCTCTACACTCGACTCTGCCATTCTTGACAGGCCTACACGTGAACTCGAGACACACAACAATGTGGTTACCTCATTAGGGATGGGTAATAAATGTTGGTCAGGCCAGAGACACCCACATCCTGTGAATGAATTTGAATAAAGGAACCCACTCTGGCACAGTGGTCTGTGCCGTTTATGTTACTGAGGGATAAAGTGGGTTAAGAAGCTGCATGACTCTTTGGCTGCTCTCCTCTCATGGCCATTTCTGCTCACCTCTTCTCATACCCCCCCCTTCCAAAAACACTGCCTCTAGAGCTCCAGTAACTGGCAGTTACTATGGACCTCCAACACAAGTTGCAATCTCTGATTTTTAAACAAGTGTCCATTTGTAAATTCAGACCAAATTAGTCTGAAGTGCTGTGGAGACCCTCCTTTATTTAGCAGTGCACAGCGGAAAATGACACCATTTGATCCGTCACACCTGTGCTGGTTCTTTG
Organism: Chiloscyllium plagiosum; assembly: GCF_004010195.1. Classification (NCBI taxonomy): domain Eukaryota; kingdom Metazoa; phylum Chordata; class Chondrichthyes; order Orectolobiformes; family Hemiscylliidae; genus Chiloscyllium; species Chiloscyllium plagiosum. The sequence goes on along the minus strand of NC_057712.1, from coordinate 2,548,951 downwards.
AAGGAATTGGCTAATTATTTCCAATTCCCAATGTCCCTGCATTTTTTCACTTTTCAAGGATTAAACCAATTCTCCTTTGAAAGTTATTTCTGAATCTACTTTAACTGCACTTTCAGCCAATACCTGTGGAGCATAACATATTGCTGTACAAATAGACACTTTGCATGTTATCTGTTTCACAATCACTTTAAGTCTGTGATTAGTTATTAGCCCTTCTGCTAGTTATTAGCCTTTCTGCTATTATTTCTCTTATTTACTTTAAATCCTTGCTGATTGTAAACTTTGCAGTGACATCTCCTCTTAAACTTCTCTGTCACAGGAATATAGTCCCAGAAACCCATGTGCCTGTAATTCCTCATCCCTGGAACTATTCCAGTAAATCTCTTCCTTTCTCTCCCTAAACTATGACCTTTCTGAGTGTAAGGCCTAGAATTGGACATAATCCTCCACCTGGTAGGTCCTAACCAGTGTTTTATAATGACACATAAAGTTGCCAAAGTCTTTTCGGACCATACGGCTGCTTTATCATGACAGAGCCGTCTAATGGACTGAATAATATTCTTGTTTTTACACTTGATGTATTTCATGAATGGATTAGAGTTTCTTTATGCCTCCCTTTGTAAATGTCTTCTCAATTTATTCTTACACATTCAAATAATTGTGTATGCTTTGCCCTATAGATTACTGTTCTTGCTTCCCCTGTAAAATGTACCATTTAGTTAATGTTGTCAAACCACACATCTCTGTATTAAAATTTATCTCCACATTTCATCAAACTATTGACAGCTGACTCTTTTCCTCCTTGATTTTTCCATTTTCATTTATGGAGATAATCCACCAATATCCACTACAAACTCAGTGACTCCCACATTTACCTTGATGACATTTTCTCCCACCCTACTTCCTGCAAGACCTCCAGTCGGTCCTCCCAATTTCTTTTCTCTGCCTGATGATGCAATCTATCACAGGGGAACTTCCAATGTACCTTCCTTTTTCCTGAAATGAGGACTTTGCATCATCCCCCACCACCCCCAATGCCTCTTGATATTGGCAGGGCCCACCCCAACTTCGGTCCTCATCCGTTCTCTGCTCCCACAGAACAATAAGAGGGTTCCCCTTCTCCTCACTTTCCATCCCACCAGCTTCTTGGCCATTTCTGTACCCACGGCAGAATGCCAGCACCCTTGCCTCCCTAGTCAGCATCCTACTGGGACCATTCCCTCCGTGACAGCCTGCTTTACATCTCCATCATTACCAATGCTTTGTCACGTTCCCATGGCCTGATTCCACGGAATGGTGCAGCATTTTCCCTTCTACCTTCTCTCTCTTTTCATTTTTCAAGGCTTTACCTGTACTGCTTTCAATCCAGCCCATTGTACCTGGGTCACCACTTTGTGGAACACCTTCGATCTGTCTGCAAGAATGACCCTGACTGACTGGTCACCTGCCATTTCAATACACCATCTTGCTCTGATGTTGACATTTCTGTCCTAGATCTCCCACAATGTTCCAGCAAGGTGCACCTCAAAGAGAAGGAACAACACTTCATTTTCTGCTTAGGCACTTACAGCCTTCAAGATTCAATACTAAATTCAACAACTTCAGACCACGAACTCTGATTATGCCCTTTTGCCCTGTACCTTGTTTGCATGGGTTTGCTCTCTAAAATAGCCGTTAGTATTCACATTGACTCTTTCCCTATATCTCTCCTTTTCCAGCATTAGCACTCCCTTTGCCAAATGGTCTATTACTGCTCCTGTTTTCTATGATTCTATGTTAATATGTATCAAAAAGGGCAGTTGTTCCAACATCCTACCCAGAGGGACACACCTGTCCACTCTGAAGAATAAGTGCTCACCGCTACTCTCTGTGACCTATCCTTCACCAGCTTCACATCCACATCATTTCCTTTTCATCTCATGGGGATCAAGTCTGTGAACAGTTCTACAATATAATACTTTATCAAATGTCTTTTAAAATACCATATGCACGTCAACTGCTCTACCTTCCTATCCACTCTTTCTATTTCACCATTAAAGAACTCAATCAAAGATTAATGATCTTCACTGACAGCTATGAAAGGGAAAATATCCAACCTTCCAGTGAAAGGAACACATGACACCACTTCAGGTTTTATGAACTATCCTGTTACAAACAGATGAAAAGCATGAATTAACTAAACATTGGGGGTGCAACTTTCCCCTCCTTGGATTGGCAAGAGCAAATTGCAGGAAGGAACAGAACATACTGACAGACTGAAGGAAACAGAATCTCGTTGATCAGAAAATGTTTTGTGATTTTCCACTGAAACTTTAAATGGGGACTTCAGAATCTCGCCATTGTGTGGTGACTATCTTATTTCCATGCATTTGCATCAAATATATTCAGACACCCTCTTCCACTTCTCTCCTTTTCTCGTTGGCACAAATTCCCGAGCATGTCCATCAGGTTTCCTGTGGCTGCAACTTGCCAATTGCTGCCACTATTCCTTCACCACAATGTCCCTGCTTTGTGGATGCCATCTTCCTCAATTCGCCATTCACACACATCAGCGCTGGCAAACCACCTACCTCACTTCATCACCATGCAAAACTCACAGACCGCTTCACCCTTCAACACATCACTCTGAGCTCAGGGAGTTTGAGGTCGTGCATGGCTCTGTTGGGTCACTTTGCTCAGAGGGACACGCACAGAGAACTCATGTATTTGTTTCCTTAGCACTCCCTCACTTGAGCTTACTCAGAAGCTGCCAGCCTCTGTCTACTTCACATATACTCACAGACGTCATCATTCCCCTACAGCCTGCCAACCTCCCTGTGGCCTGCATTGTTTTTCAGCACAAGGCCAGAGGCAGACTGTTTGTAATGGTAGCTAGCATGAGGCAAAGGAGTGAACATGTCACTGTGCTGCACCACGCTATACCAAGTAACATTTAAGCATCAAGTAACATTCACACCACACAAATGTCAGGCAATGACCATCTCCAATAAGAAACATTCAATGGCATTACTATCAGTGAATTCCACCACCAATATATATCCAGGGGGTTATCCCTCAGAAACCCAACTGGACTCACCACATAAACACAGTAGCTTCAAGAGCAGGTCAAAAGCTAAGAATACTGCGGTGAGTAAACTCACCCCCTAAGTCCTCAAAGCCTGTCCACTACCTACAAGGTGTGACATGTTCACTCCTAAGGGAAAAGTACTAAACTGGTCCAAGGCCAATTATATCAAAATTCGGCAGGAGCTGGGAAATGTGGATTGGATACAGCTATTTGAAGGGAAGTCCACATTTTGATATGTGGGAGGCTTTCAAAGATAGGTTGAAGATAGTGCAGATAGGCATGTCCCTTTGAAAACAAGGAATAGGAAAGGCAAGATTCATGAACCGTGGATGACAGGAGAAATTGTGCTACTAGCCAAGGGGAAAAGGGAAGCGCATGCAAGGTCCAGACAGCTGAGAACAGAACAGGCCTTGGTGGAATGTCGTGAGAGTAGGACCAACCTTAAACGAGGAATCAAGCGGGCTAAAAGGGGTCATGAAATAACTTTGGCAAGCAGAATTAAGGAGAATCCCTTTTATTCATATATAAGAAGCAAGAGGGTAACTAGGGAAAGGGTTGGTCCACTAAAGGATATGGAAGGAAGGTTGTGTGTCGAACCTAAGAAAATGGGTGAGATTCTCAATGATTACTTTGCATCAGTGTTCACTGTGGAGAGGGACATGATGAACATTGAGATTAGAGATAGAAGTTTGTTTACTCTGGGTCACATTGACATAAGGAGGGAAGATGTGTTGGGTAGGCTAAAAGATATTAAGGTGGACAAATCCCCAGGACCGGATGGGATCTATCCCAAGTTGCTGAGGGAGGTGAGAGAAGAAATAGCTGGAGCTCTGACAAATATCTTTGCAGCATCCTTAAACATAGGTAAAGTGGCGGAGGACTGGAGGGTTGCTAATGTGGTCCCCCTGTTCAAGAAGGGTAGTAGGGATATTCCCGGTAACTACAGACCAGTGAGCCTGACATCAGTGGTAGTAAAGTTGCTGGAGAAGGTACTGAGGGATAGGATCTATTTATATTTTGAAGAGAATGTGCTTATCAGTGATAGACAACATGGTTTTGTGTGGGGGAAATTGTACCTTACCAACTGAATAGATTTATTTGAGGAAGTGACCAAGTTGATAGATGAAGGAAGAACTGTTGATGTCATATACATGGGCTTTAGTGAGGCGTTTGATAAGGTTCCCGTGGTAAACTAATGGAGAAAGTGAAGTCACATGGTGTGCAGGGTGTTCTAGCTGGGTGGATAAAGAACTGGTTGAGCAACAGGAGACAGAGAGTAGTAGCTGAAGGGGGTTTCTCGAAATGGAGAAAGGTGACCAGTGGTGTTCCACAGGGGGCAGTGTTGGGGTCACTGTTGTTTGTGATATACATAAATGATCTGGAAGAGGGCATTGTTGGTCTGATCAGTAAGTTTTTAGCTGACATGAAGATTGGTGGAGTAGCAGAAAGCATAAGGGGCTATCAAAGAATACAGGAGAATGTAGATAGATTGGAGAGTTGGGCAGAGAAGTGGCAGATGGAGTTCAATCCAGCCAAATGCGAGACGATGCATTTTGGAAGGTCTAAGTCTAGAGCGAACTATACCATAAATGGAAGAGCCCTGGGGTGGGTTAGGCAAAAGTGAGGACTGCAGATGCTGGAAACCAGAGTTCAAATCAGAGTGGTGCTGGAAAAGCACAGCAGGTCAGGCAGCATCAGAGGAGCAGGAAAATCGACATTTCGGGCAAAGGCCCTTCATCAGGAATCTTGGGATAGGTTGATGAGCAGAGAGATCTGGGGGCTCAGGCCCTTTGTACCCTGAAGGTGGATAGTGGTCAAGAAGGCATATGGTATGTTTGCCATCATCAGATGGGGTATTGAGTATAAGAACTGGCAGATCATGTTAAAATTGTACAAGACTTTGGTTCGGCCACATTTAGAATACTGTGTACAATTCTGGTTGCCACATTTCCAAAAGGATGTGGACACTTTGGAGAGGATGCAGGGAAGGTTTATGAGGATGTTGCCTGGTATGGAAGGTGCTAGCTATGAAGAAAGGTTGAGTAGGTTAGGTTTGTTTTCATTAGAGAAAAGGAGATGGGCGGGACCTGATTGAGGTTTATAAAATCATGAAGGGTATAGGCAGGGTGGATAGAGATAAGCTTTTTCCCAGGGTGAAGGATTCAATAATGAGAAGTCACATGTTCAAGGTGAGAGGTGAAAAGTTAAGGGGATACACATGGCAATTACTTTACACAGAGGGTGGTAGGGTGGTAGATGCCTGGAGTGCATTGCCAGCAGAGGTGGTAGAGGCAGGCACGGTAGACTCATTTAAGATGTGTTTGGACAGATGCATGAGTAGGTGGGGAGCAGAGGGATACAAATGCTTAGGTATTGGGCGATAACAGTACATTTGGATCGGCTCAGGCTTGGAGGGCCGAAGGGCCAGTTCCTAGGCTGTAAATTTTCTTTGTTCTTTGTTCTCTGCTGATTGCAATTGCTTTAAGTTTAAGCGGCATTCAAGAAACTCTTCCTATCTGTTTTTATATTTATAACTAGGATTTTCGTTTTCTGACTACCTCTACTCATTGTGCAATTGCATTCTTTTTCCTCCAATTTATTAACTGTGCCCTTTTCCTCATCCTCCCCCTTTAACCAGTGTTGCTTCCTGAGGTCCATGCAGCAGCAACCTCTGAAAGTGGATCTCAATCCCGATGCCAATGATTGTGTGTGGACCCTTGGAGTTTGCTACACACCTTCGAGGGAACTTTCTCTTTAACCCCATTTGCTATTCTTCAAATGTTTGTCCACTCTGTCCAACTCTGACCATCATTATTTAAATAGCTGTCCTGCTACACTTGGGCTTTGGAAGCTTACTTCTCCCTTCGCCAGAATCCTCCCCCATCCTATTATAATAAAGTGTTCTCTCCAAGCCAGCTTCATGGATTCACCAGGACACTGGGCCAAACACAGTTCAAGAGAAGCCCATCCCAGCAGACCAGCCACATGTTTGACTCCTTGACCTTATTTATATCACTTTACCCATTGGCTCAGGTAGTAATGCTGAGATTATTACCATGGAGGTTCTGCTTTGTAATTTAACTCCTAATTTCTTTCAGCAGAATCTCTTTTCTGATTGTGTTCATTGTTGGTGCCAAAGTGGTTGATGACAACTGGATCTCTCTATTTCAACTCCAAGTGTCTCTCTAGCCCTGAGGAGACATTCTTAATACTGCCAAGAAACAAGAGTCTTCAGCACACACACTCACGGCTGTTCTCCCCTGTAACTAAAGCGTTCATATTTCCCCTTCCCCATCCTCCGCCACCCCGCCCATTTGAATAGCTCTGTGAAAATCCCTGGTCCCCTGGTCTGTTCACTCACCTTCCCTGCAGTCCCCTGTCAGACTCCAACTCACTCACCCTCCGTCTCACTCAGGTTTCGACTCCCTCACGCTGACTGTGCAGTTTAAAAAATCCTTTGTCAGAGAGAGCCTTGATGAGTAATCTTCTAGTTTTATTACCTGTTACAGTGATCAACAGCTCAATCACACAAAAGATTTAAGTGTTTGATAGATAACTGCTACTATCAGACTGCTGCCTTTATTTTAACTGATGTATGGGCTATTTGGCCTGAATTTGACAACTAATACATCGTTGAGCTTGAAAATGATTTACTAGTTGAATTTTCACTTTGAATCAATTTCCCAGAAATACTCACTCGCTGTCTGTCTCATTCAGCTGAGGGTTCCCTCACACTGTCCAGGCTGGTGGATCTTAGCCTCGTAAAGCATTAGCTCCTGAAGCCTTCTTGCTTGATTGGAATTTGTTTATGTTTACCATTTTGAACTCAAGGGGAGGGCCAGTGGATGGCAGGCATGCAGTAGTTTGCTGATTGCACCTTCCCTGAAGGCTGGGGGCTGATTGATGATGTGTAAAAGTGCTCAGTCCATATTTCTACAATTTGGACTTTCTATGTGAACAATTTGGCTTGTTGGCATCAAGGATTGGTTATGGCCTGGGAAACCTGGGTTATGGCCGACTGACAGATTTCTGAAGATTCTCTTTTAGCCTTGGTTTGACAATTCAATGCATGCATTAGACTCCTGAATGGTAAGGAGTCTGTTAATTCATTCCCAGTCATTAATGGGGTTAAACAGGGTTGCATGCTAGCATCAACCACCTTCAACACCTTCTTTCTCCATCATTGTCTCTCTCCAGTGCATCCCATGATGGTGATCCTGGTATGAAACTTCAATATCACATGGACAGGAGCTGCTCAATCTGTGGTGACTCTAGGCAATGGCTAAGGTTGCTAAAGACATTGGAGATTTCCTGTTGCCAATGACTTTGCACCCACTGCCATTTCAGAATTGGACATGCATTCTGTATCATGGACTTGTTCCACTGCACATGACAAATCTGGCTTTAGAATCAGTCTGAAGCAAACAGAAGTGATGTCCCAGCATGTGCCAGGAAAGTACTATCTTGTGTACAAGGCTTTAGTCCAATAACAAGAACTTGTCAGCAGTTGATAAGCTTGTGTATCCCAGCAGAAAACTCTCTTGAACTGTCTTAATTGTTCATGGGACATATACAAGAACACCCAAAGCAAGGCTCAGCTCCAATAGATTCAAACTGGAGTCTGGGAGTGAAAAGAAGCAAGTTTGCCCATAGAGTAAAGGTTTAGCGAATAAAAATCATGATGATAGGCTTTTGCCTGAAATGTCGTTTTTCCTGCTCCTCGGATGCTGCCTGACCTGCTATGCTTTTCCAGCACCACTCTAATCTAGACTCTAATCTCCAGCATCGGCAGTCCTCACCTCCACCTAACAACAATCCTTGTCCACTCTGCTTGTCCACACGAGACTTGGGCTGAATCCTAGCATCATAATTCAGCCACATTCACTTGAGCTGCCTTTGGAAGTTCCTCAAGATCACATAGCAGGACAGTGTACCAGATACCTTCCTGACGCAGTCCTGACTCAGTTGGACCTGTCATGTGACCAGAATGCCAGACCAATGGGAATCTTCTCCAGTGAGCTCAAGCCTGGGTGAATTCTCATGGCAGTCAAAGGGAATGTTACAAGAACACTCTGAAAGCTTACTTAAGAGTTTTCATGTCCAGGGAGAAGCTTGTTCATGACTGAACAACCAAGTAAAATATTTGAAAGCTAACACATATTAGAGGCAGAGAAAAGAACTCAAGGACAGGAACTCCAAAGTGAATCACAGTAAGATGTTCTAGGTGCAGATCAGCTTTAGTAGTAACCTATATTTTCACTGGAACTCTATCAAACCTCCCACAGATAAACATGGTCACCTTTGCCTCAAATGAAAAACGAAATGGCAGGCAGTTAATGCTACCTATTTACTACCTGTCTAACCCTTTCCACTGCCTTTATCTTGTCAGGTGCTTGGATGTCATCTAATCTTGGATGTGCAACAGTTTTTTCCAGTTAAACAAAAGGAATATTGATCCCATTATCTCCATCTCATTAATGTTGCATTCTGCCCTTCTCTTTCTCTCGATGAACAGGATGATTGCAACCTCAATGTCTTGTCCATCAACAATGTGATTTTCCAATCCAATATCCAGTCCATTACAAAGACCATCTATATCTAGTATCGTAACATTGCCCTCTGTGACTCAGTCTACATTCAGGTGATTGCCATCTGCAGACACAGCTCTCCTGGTTAGCCCACCACCTCCTGTAAATCTCACATCATCCAAGAATCTGCTTCTTGAATCCTTACTTATATCATGTTCCAGTCACCCAGCCTGACTATGTCAGATGACTTACATTGACTTTCAATTTAAGCTATAATCTGATTTTAAGATTCTCATCCTTCTTTTCAGATCCCCTCATTGCCCCTCCCTTCCTGATGTGATATCCTTTTCCAAGATATCTGCATGTCATCAATCCTGGCCTTTTCCACATCTTTTACTTTAATCACTCTAGTATTGCGCGGCATCCCTTTAGTTTACTTGGCCTTAACTTTTGGAATTCCCTCTCTAACCTTTCCACTTTTTAACCTCTCTTAAGACACTCCTCATAAACCCACCTCTTGAACCAGGTTTTCAGTCATCTGTCATAGTGTATCCTTAGGTCGCTCAGTTTTAAAAGGTATTTGTGAAATAGCTGGAGATACTTTACACTAATGACGTGTTACACAAATGCAAGTTGTCACTGTTGTATTTTAATAATTTCTTTGGATACACATATGCTTGAACCAGCCAGGTTCACCATTACATATTCCTATCTCAACCATAAAATATTTTTTTAAATGTAGATGTTCATAGAGACTGCCTTTAGTTCGCAATAGCTAAAAGAAAATTAGAGATGGTCTTGAAATTAAATTATCTCTTCTGCTCCATTGTCTGCTAGTTTTCTTTCAATATTTAGACTTTTTAAAACTAAAACCCTATCTGCTATGCTTTTGACAGACAACTTCAATTTTCCAGAAAAGAAAGTTGATACTCCCTGATGCTGCTGATCTTGACCAACTGCAGAAGCCTTTGTTTGGCCAAGCTGCAGTAATGGCAATGCTGAGTGGTGTTAGAGCTGGACTATTAATCCAGAAAGTCAGCTCATGTCCTGGGAATCCCACCATGGCAGATGGTGGATTTTGAACTCAATTTGATAAAAACTCTGGAATTAAGAATCCACTAACAACCTTGAAACCATTGTCAGATAGTTGGGTAAAAACGCATTGGGCTCACAAATGTCCTTTAGAGAAGGAAATCCTCACCTGGTCTGGATTACACGTGACTCCAGACCCGCAGCAATGTGAGCGACTCTTAATTGCCCTCTGAAATGGTCAAAGAAAGCTACTCAGTTCATGGGCAGCTAGGGACAGACAATAAATACTGGCCTAGATCAGAGTGGTGATGGAAAAGCACAACAGGTCAGGTAGCATCCGAGGAGCAGGAAAATCGGTGTTTCGGGCAAAAGCGGTGCCCATGTCCCATGTTGCCAATCACTGTCACAGCTAAATATCCAGCAGCAAGATCCACTTACTGTCAGGCAACACTCATTGCCAAATAATAAAGCAAAGTTTTACAAGAAATCATAATGCAAAAATTAAAAAGGTCAAGAGTAACAGTTGCATCTTTAGGTAATAAGTTTTTTGAATAGGGAGAACAACTGCACAGATTCTCTAAAACTGTTCTAAAGAATGATAAAGTAAATACACAGCATCCTATTGGCCGCTGTCACAGTGCCTCCCCTTCAGAGTAGCTGAAGCAGGAGACAGTGTGAGTACAACACAGTCCCTGATCTAGGCGATCTTATTAGTCAGGGATCCGAGCGACAAACTGCCTGTCAAGTCACACATACCGGGAGAGGAAGTTTGAGCTAATACATTCCGGACAGGTCAGTTTCAAACCTTGGTTTAAGTTTTCCCAAGGGTCAGGAGTAGCAGAGTGCTCCCCTGGGTCTCCTTTTCCCTGTGTCCCCCTCCATGATAAGCCTTACCCCACTGCCCTTCAGGATTGTTGTCCATGATTCCCACCCATAGACTGTTAGTACCCATTCCTGCCAACCGGCCTGGCAATGTGGCAGGTTAGAGTGGCAGAGTGACCACATCATGCCACAATCAGTCTGGCGTTGACCTCTCAGATGTTTCCTTACCTTTCACCCACTTCCAGGTCACACTTGACCTTCATGTTGCCATCTAGAAATCAGCATCACAATGTCAATGAATTTTCTTCTTCTTAGACTGTTCTTTGAGATGAAAGAAGGCAGAATCATCTGCAGAGTCCCACTGCGTGCAGGGGAGGTAGTGTCTGCTGAGCTGGGTCGATGAGTTGTTGGGAGGTCTATGTACTCTCTCCATCACATTAACACTATTTCCTGATGTGTCATCCTGATGAAGTTTCTCAGTGTGTTCAGCACCTTCCCAAATGGTCCTACTCCATTCTGATATTAAGCCAGGCTCTCTCATTATTAGCTGGATATTGTTGACCACCTCAGGGATGCTTCGAGGGCATCTGAAGAGCATTTCCAATATACACCTGGGAGTCTTCGGCCTTGATAGAGTTTCAAACAGAGCACTTCTTTCAGGAGTCAGGCATACACACACATCCTGACTAGCAGAGCTGGTTTGAAGAGATTAAGGCCTTGATGCTGAGCATGATGGGAGAGGATACGGATGTTGGTCTGTCTCATTTGCCACTGAATTTCAAGGATCTTGCAATGGCACTGCTGGTGCTACTTCATCCAAGCTGTGAGATGCTTCTTGTTGGTTGTCCAAGTCTCTGAACCATAAGGTATGTGAAGGTCTGTGCTGCCATGATCTTATTCTCTGGTTTCAAATCCTGATCCTCAAATACTCTCTTTCTCAGTCAGCTGAAAACTGAGCTGACACATTGGAATTCATCATCACCACCATCGCCCAGTTCATTACCAAGAGGTGGCTCACAAGATATGGAAAATATTCCCTGTTTTCCAGGACCTCAATGTTGATCTGAACCAATGGGGGAAATGTTGTCCTATGGGAGCTGGTTAGAACAGGTCCTCCATCTTCCAGAGCTTAGTGAAAGGTCCATATGTTTTAGCAGAGTCAATGCTAACAGCAGCTCAGTTTGTCAGTGAACATAAAACAAGGTTTGATCGCAGACTGAAGCTCAATGACTGGGGTTCAAGTGACTCTGGCTTTAAATTGAAGGAGGCATAGGGTTAACAGTGTGTCATCTCCTCCGCAAATTATCTCTGTCCAGGAAGAACACAAGGAACAGCACCAATAACTGTACCTGACCTTTTTCATCCTTACAAAAGCCTTTTGCTCTGCCATTCCTGAAGGTTTATGCAGCATCCTCTTCAAAGTTGACTTCCCTCAGAAATTGTTGCTCACCTTCACCTATTCCACACACAAGCTGTGATCCTGACCAATGGAAATATCACAACCCTCTCTTCGTGTAGACTGGAATATATGAGGTTGTGTCAATTTATCGATCCTTTTCTCCATCTTTCTCCTCACAATGCTGCACCTCACCTCCAGCAAATTGCACTGGCCTCCCAGGCATGGAGACAATTTACAGATTTAAACTCTTCAAAATATACCTTGCAGCAATAACCTCAGAAATCATCAGAGACAAATATGTGTAAGCAACAAGCTACACAAAAGTGTTGATGTTTTTCCTCCACCTCACAATAGGAGTGCTAACTGGTGTGTCGTTATCACCAAACCTGATCTATTTTTACTACAATTCCATCAAGTTTAAGCTCTCTCTATGGATCAATAATGGTAGCATGTAGCTCTTTCTCACTGAAGTCTGGCCAGCAGCCTTGACCTTATAGATTTTACATTGGGTATTTACAAATACTTTTCCCTTTGAAAATATCTGTAAAGCTCATAAATTAAAGTCTCATTTCCAGCCTGTATTTTCAACTGTTTACTGCAAGTGCCACGTTCTCTCTGTTGTAGCAATTCTTCAAAATACCTTTCTTCAATCCATCTACATGCACGGTTACCCTACCCAATTTCATTTCTTCCATGATGGATTGATTTCATTGCAGAAAGTTTAAAAGATATATTAATTTAGATAAACCCTACACTGTTAATCATGCAACAGCTAATTCCCAGTGCCAGAATCAACTGAAGTAATCTAATATAGCTTTTGAAATGATGTTTTCTTTTGTGTAGTACTAAGTGACCCCATCTGAAGTGACAAATTGATAATCAGAACTCAGTTTTCAAAATTAAATAATGCATTTTCAATTAAAGCTCTCACCTGATTAAACTGATCAAAATTGACTTTAGTTGATCATACTAAACACTTAAACTTTCCAAAGCACTTTTTCAACAGTTATAGAGTCATAGTGCAACATTTAAAAGGCATTTGGATGGGTATATGAATAGGAAGAGTTTGGAGGGATATGGGCCGGGTGCTGGCAGGTGGGATGAGATTGGGTCGGGATATCTGGTTGGCATGGACGGGTTGGACCGAATGGTCTGTTTCCGTGCTGTCACTTCTTTAAGTGTATTCGTTGCATTTGTTTTGTCAAAACCCATTTGTAAGTCACACAACCAAGAGAACAAACTACTAGGAAAGCAGAGGTCATCTTCACATTTATACCAGTTTCCTACAAAAAAATCTCTGGCAATTCATCCAATGGTAATAATGATTCTCTCTCATGGTTGATTTATCATTTTTAGTCAATGCATTGTCACATACTTGGTTTGGAAGTTATCCGTAAATGTACAGTCTTCAGCATGAGGACAGAGTAATTAAACTAACAAAAATACAATTAACAATCATATCCCCCATTGATCCATGTACTTAAATGCTTCAGACAAGCTCGGGTAAAATACTGGGGACATTCACAATGTTACATTTAAAACACATCGGCTCCATGATGTACACAAACAAAACCAGCAGTTGTTTCACGGCCTGACTCTGACGGCTACCAGGAGCAACACTGGGATTTACAAACACTGACACCATGAAATAAAGGGCTGCAGCTGCATAGAGGAGGCAGCAGCCAGATTGAAAGGCATCACCCAAACTTAAAGAACTTCAAAGCAAATGTACAGAAAAAATGGCAAGATAAACAGATCCAATGGCACGGTAGCTCAGTGGTTAACACTGCTGCCTCACCACTCCAGGGACGCAGGTTCAATTCCAGCCTCGGCCGACTGTCTGTGTGGAGTGTAGTGAGTGTAATGACGTCAAAATCAACTAGGTGAAAGTGAGGACTGCAGATTCTGGAGATTTGAGTGGTGCTGAAATCCCTCATCCTCATACAGGCAGGAGCCCTTCATCAGGAATGAGGGATTTCAGCACCACTCTAATCTCTATTAGGTGGACTGGCCAAGCCAAAATACCGCATGGTGTCTGGGTGTGCAAGCCAGGTGGATTACTGAAGAAGGGCCTGTGCCCGAAACGTCGAATCTCCTGTTCCCTGGATGCTGCCTGACCTGCTGTGCTGTTCCAGCAATAAAGTTTCAACTTTGATCTCCAGCATCTGCAGACCTCACTTTCTCCAGCCAGGTGGATTAGCCATGGAAAAAAAAGCCTCAGGTGGGAGAACGGTGTGGGGGCTGGGTCTGCTCTTCAAAGGGTCAATGCAGATTCGATGAGTGGAATGGCCTCTTTCTGCACTGTAGGGGCTCTATGATTCTAACTGTTCCTTTATCGATTACATAGTCAAAGTTATGTATGCTACACATTAACCTGCTACACATTTATAACTGTGCAGCCCTTTCATGACTGCAGTGCAGGATGACAGCCCTCAGCTAATAAGTGAAATGTTTCTCACTGTCATCTTTGAAGCTCTTCACACAAAAACTGCTTGTAACAAATCCTAGCTACATAAGGCCAATTAGAATCAGAGCATTTTAAAGGGTAAAGATGCATTTTCCGTTAGCACACAATGACTTCATGGTTCATTTGGAGTGCTCAGTGGGACAGTGAGAAACAGAGAGATTTGGGACACTTTCTGTCCTTTGGTTACTTTGCAAGATTTAGGGCTTCACAAAATTAATTGTAATATTTAGTTCACTAAATAGAAATCCACCTGAGGTAGGGAGTTACCACTGTGCCACAAGCCCACCAGAATAATAAGGCAGAGCATCAAAATACTGCAGGTTCAGGAAATCTGAACAAAGAACAGAAAATCTTGCAAACAATCAGCAGTTCAGACAGCATCCGAGGAGCAGGAAAATCCTGCTGAAGGGCTTTTGCCCGAAACATTGATTTTCCTGCTCCTCGGATACTGTCTGACCTGCTGTGCTTTTCCAGCACCACTCTAATCTAGATTCTGGTTTTGGGCATCTACAGTCCTCACTTTTGCCTAGCATCTGAGGAGAGCTATGTTTCAGATTCAAAAGCAGAAATTTCTGGAGAAACTCAGCAGGTCTGTGGGGAGAGAAACAGAGTTAACGTTTCTTGTTTCTCCATCAGAACTGGAAGCGTCACTGGACCCAAAACGTTAACCTTGCTTTCTCTACACAGATGCTGCCAGAACTGCTGAGTTTCTCCAGCAATTCCAGTTTTCTTACAGATTTCCAGCATCGTCAATTGCCTGATTTAATGTTTCAGGTTAATGCCCTTACATTAGAACATCATATCAACAGGGTACCGTCAACTTGCCTTTGCAACATGTCACACAGCATCTCTGGTGTGAGGGACAGTTAATAGCAGGGACAGTGGCAGAGATTCCATAAAATGTGATATCAAAATGTTCCAAACATTGAATTAAATCCTTCTGTTAAGAACTAATGAGAATTAACTGATTTGTCCTATCTTTCACAAAATACTACTGGTACCAATTTACAACTTTGATTCTGAAAGTTTGATCACAATTGATTTTTATAAAATATGCTTCCAAGAATTGCATTTCTATAATGCCTTTCAGGATCTCAATATATCACCATCAGTTCACAACCAATGAAGTACTTGTGAATGTAGTCCCTGTTGCTGTGTAATGTTGCACTCAGCATGGTCCCACAAATAGCAATGTGATAATGACAAATGGCATTCAGCGAGGAATAAATATTTAGCAGGAGAGAGGAGACAACCCCTTTGCTTATATTCAAGACTTGGAGTTCTTTTAAGTCCAACTGACAGGGTAAACAGGCCCTAAATTAAACATTGCAATGAAAGGATCACATCTCTGACAGTGCAACACTCTCTTGGCATTGCTTTGGAAGGCAGCCTGGATTATCTGCTCGGGTCACTGATATGTAACTTGAACTTTCTAAACCAGTGATTAAAGGGCTGCCCCTGGTTACAACTGAGATCAATATATTTGTCTAAATAGAAAAGGGGGAACCATGGGAGGTTTCTCTGGCAACAAGTTCTATGGATCACTTTTAACAATCAACCTTCCCTCCATTGACTCTGTCTACGTTTCCTGCTTTCTTGGGAAAGCAGCCAACATAATCAAAGACCCCGCCCACTACGGTTATGCTCGCTTTCACCTTCTTCCATCGGGCAGAAAATACATAAGTTTGAAAATGGAATTAGCTTCTCCCCTGCTGTTATCATATTTATACACAGACCTCTCATACATTAGAGTTGATCTGCACCTTCTCTGTACCTGACACACTATGGTCTGCATTCTGTTCTATTACAGTAATGTCCTTGTGAAAGGTATGATTTGTCGGGTTTGCATGCAAAATAATACTTTTCACTGTATTTTGGTACATATAACAATGATAAATCAAATCAAAATGTCCTTTTAATGTAAGGCAGCCGGTTGTGTGTCTTTGGAAATGTGCCTCAGAATGCAGTGGAGAAGGAGGTCAATGAATATTTTTAAAGTGGGGGTAAACATTCTTGTTTGGCAAGGGAGTCTAAGACTTTTGGGGATGGATGGGAATGTGAACACTGAAACACAAACAGATCAGTCAAGATCTTATTGAATGGGGGAGCAGTCTGGAAAGGCTACCAGGTCTACTTCTGCTCCAACTTCATATGTTTCAGTGCCAACAAAAGTGAACACATACAGGGCAGCATTCATCAGGGGATCCAGCATAGTGGGCACACACAGGACAGCATTCATCGGGGATCCAGCATATTGGGCACACACAGGACAGCATTCATCATGAGATCCAGCATAGTGGGCACATACAGGACAGCATTCACCAGGAGATCCAGCATAGTGGGCACACACAGGACAGCATTCATCGGGGATCCAGCATATTGGGCACACACAGGACAGCATTCACCAGGAGATCCAGCATAGTGGGCACACACAGGACAGCATTCATCAGGAGGTCCAGCATAGTGGGCACACACAGGACAGCATACATCGGGGGATCCAGCATAGTGGGCACACACAGGACAGCATTCATCAGGGGATCCAGCATAGTGGGCACACACAGGGCTGCATTCACCAGGAGATCCAGCATAGTGGGCACACACAGGGCAGCATTCACCAGGAGATCCAGCATAGTGGGCACACACAGGGCAGCATTCACCAGGAAATCCAGCATAGTGGACACACACAGGACAGCATTCATCAGGAGATCCAGCATAGTGGGCACACACAGGACAGCATTCACCAGGAGATCCAGCATATTGGACACACACAGGGCAGCATTCATCAGGGGATCCAGCATAGTGGGCACACACAGGACAGCATTCACCAGGAGATCCAGCATAGTGGGCACACACAGGACAGCATACACCAGGAGATCCAATATGGCAAATGGAAAAATTATCACTTGGTGCCAACCGGAGTGTTGTTTTGAGCTTTTTGGCAAGGCATGCTAATGTGGCAGATAAGCAGGAATACTTCTGTTTGAACCAAGTTAGACCTGACTCAGCAATATCTGTATTTAACATTTCTCTCTGGAATGGGGAAGAGTTCTGTTTTAACATAGAACATGACAGTGTAGTAGAGGCCTTTTGGCCTTCGAATGTTGCAGCGACATGTGAAACCAATCTGGGGCCCCTCTAATCTAATGCCATTTAGTGATTAATGAGCACAGTAATTCCCCAGAAAATGCCCTCTCCAAAACAAACAAAAGCCCTTGGCCAGAGTCAACCAGCATTTTGTGGTTAAACAATCCATCACAATCTGTGTGCCTTGAGTATACAGCTATGTATTTTTCTAGTTGAAGTGATTTTTTTAACAGATTGCATTCCAATAATGAAGATCCAACAGAGATGTTACACAGCAGAAATGGGTTACAAAATGCTGATATTACTGACTAGATTTGCCTTGTGAACCCAGACGCATTTTGTGCTCATTTAGCCTACTCACATAGACTGAATTTTGGTTGTCAATGAATTGTTCAAGAATGACAACTTGCTGCCCACAGGACTTTTGCATCTTACAAGAAAAAGAGCTTAGGTACATGAAAGCATGAACTTATCATCACTTCAGGCCTCAAATGACACCTGCTCCCTTGGATATGATTATCCGTAAGTTGAAAACAGGACAAATTCCACCACTTCATTTTAGTAAGCTGCTGTCTTGTACCAACAAAGAGTGTTACTAAACTAGCTGCTCCTGCAATAAGCTTATCTTTAGGTCATAAAATGACACATTTGTACATTGAACTCAAATGGATGAGAGATTTCATCAACGTAAGGCTGTAGCCAACAGCAACAAAGTGAAGTATAACTAATCGAAACGTACCTGAGAACTCTGCAAAGTTCACTCTGTTTATTGGAGCTGAACTCTGTGAAGTTGTGTTTATGTTTACAGAATTTAGGTTTTTTTTATATTAACATAACATGGGTGCCAGTATTCCTTTTCACATAAGAATAAAGTATTTTTGCCATAGTCGGACAAAGTATACTGGTTATCCAATAGGCAACCTGGCGGCACGGTGGCACAGTGGTTAGCACTGCTGCCTCGCAGCGCCAGAGACCCGGGTTCAATTCCCGACTCAGGCGACTGACTGTGTGGAGTTTGCACGTTCTCCCCGTGTCTGCGTGGGTTTCCTCCGGGTGCTCCGGTTTCCTCCCACAGTCCAAAGATGTGCAGGTTAGGTGAATTGGCCATACTAAATTGCCCGTAGTGTTAGGTAATAAGGGGTATTACCTAGGTAATAAGGGGTAAATGTAGGGGTATGGGTGGGTTTCGCTTCGGCGGGTCGGTGTGGACTTGTTGGGCCGAAGGGCCTGTTTCCACACTGTAATCTAATCTAAAAAACTTTCTCAACCTTGTTACCACATGAGCATGGCTCGGCACAGATGAACGAGAGATAAAGAGGGGAGTTTTCACCAAAACAGAAGCAGTGTTGGCTTGGGTGAGGGGTTAAATCTTTCCTAACCCAGATTTATTCCAAATCCACCCACAACTGACTTCCCTGAGGCAGAAAGGTGGGCAGTGATCAATCTGCTTCATGGACAGAGATTGATCATTTAAATATGAAAACACAGCTCACTGGCGTTCAGATTTAATTCAACTGTTGTCAGCTAAGCTTCCCAAAATTGGAGGAACCTGGTAACTTCATTCAGGGGATGATTCATGACCCATGATATGAATGTAGTACATAGAACATAGACCATTACAACGCAGTACAGGCCATTTGGCCCTTGATGTTGCACTGATCTGTGGAACCAATCTGAAGCCCATCTAACCTACACTATTCCATTTTTGTCCATATGCCTATCCAATGACCATTTAAATGCCCTTAAAGTTGGCGAGTCTACTAATGTTGCAGGCAGCGCGTTCCACGCGCCCACTACTCTCTGAGTAAAGAAACTACCTCTGACATCAGTCATACATCCAATGTATATATACTTACTTCCTGAATCCAGCACACCTTCTTTTTTTTATTAATTCATTAACATTTCTCACCCATCTTTAATTTCCCCGAGACGGTGATGGTGAGCTTCTTGAACTGTTGCAGTCCCTGGGGACACTTACAATACTGTTAGAAAGATAGATCCAGAATTTTGGTACAGTGACAGCAAAATAATGGCAAGGTGTTCCCATGTAACCGCCTCACATATCCTTCTAGATGATCGAGGCTTCGGGTTTGGAAGGTACTGGCAGAGGACCCTTAGGCAGTTACTGCTGTGCATCAGCCTGGGTGCTGAAAGAAGTGGATGTTGCAGCTGGTGGATGGTTTACCAGTCAAGATGGTTGCTTTGTTTTGGCAGTTGTTTGAGCTTACCATTCCAGTCAAATGGGATGTCTGGATCTTGCTACATTTTCAAGTATCTGAAGAATTTTGAATATTGTGAAGCATGTACTCCTGATGTCATGATGGAAGCAATATTACTGATGAAGCAGCTGATGACGGTTGGACCTAGGACACTAGAGGAATTCCTGCAGCGATGCCCTGGAGCATGAAGTGAATGACTTTCATCAACCACAGCCATTTTCCTTTGTGCTAAGTAGATCTCCTGTCAGGGGACAGTATCCCTCTTGAATTGTATTAACTCCAGTTTTGCGAAGGGTCCTTGTTTCAGACTCAATCAAGTGCTGCCTTAATATCAAAGGCAGTCACTCTCACCTTATCTCTGGAGTTTGACTCTTTCGTCTTTGGTCAAAAGCTGAAATGAGGTCAGGAGCTGAGGGACCTTGCAGGAACCCAAACTGAGTGTCAGTCAGCAGATTATTCTTGAGGGAGTGCCACTCGACAGCATGGTCAACAACTGCTTCCATCACTTTGCTGATGATTGAACATAGATTGACAGGATAATAATTGGCCAGGTTGGATTTGTCTTGCTTCTTGTGGACAAGATATTGCTGACCAGATATTGCTGTCCGTATTGTTGACCAGATGCCAGTTTTGCTTGGGGAATCCCAGCAGTTGAATACATGCACTCCACTCCCCAGATTTCCCACAAAGCCTCCAGTCATATGACTTTGAAGCCTCTTAACTTGACCCAGTTTCTCTTCAACATTGCACCCCAACCCTGCTCACAGCTCCCCCACTGACCACCTCACAGTAACAGCTCTCCCATCCCTCACAGTTTAACCAACTCAGGCAGACCCCTGCACTTTCCTGAAGCCAGTGACCTCTGAAAGCCCACAGCTCTGCTCCCCCCCACCCCCCCAGCCTCTCTCTCTCTCTCTCCGAGTCTGCAGCCCTGGGATTGAGCCTCTCTCTTGTCACCTGACCAATCCTTTCTTTTAACCTGCCTCCCTGAGGAGCTCTCCTCCACCCCCGGATAATTCTCCACAGTCAGGATCAAACTCACCCTGTAGCCAGGGAACCAGCTGATGACACCAGAGCAGGCTGGCGTGGTGTGGGAGGGAATCCTGACCCTCGTTCCCCTCGACTCTTTGATGCACCTCCTCCTGGCAGGTCTGCTTAATAAAAGAAACCTCACCCTTAGGCATCAAGTAAGGTTAGAAAAAGACACTTGTATGAGCATCAATGGTTAGGTATTGCCAAGCGGGATAATCAAAGACCACTCAGAAAACCATTGGTGAAGAAACAGATAATGGAAATCATTCAAATAGCTCTGGGAATATGTTGACCTAAGAAAGTGTGCACAGATAGTCACAGAGATGAAAAGCACAGAAACCCCTTCAGTCCAACTCATCCATGCTGACCAGATATCCTAAATTAATCTAGTTCTCTTTTGTCCTTATGACAATGGCTAATGCAGAGATATATTCCAGAAGCATCACTATGTACAATAGCTCATAAAGGTAATCATTGTGCATGGCTCAAGTGGCTCATTATTGGCTTATGGAAATATATGGTCCACAACATAATAACAAGAAAGGGATTGAAAAAGGTGCTACAACTTTACATTAAGTAATGAGCAGATGGGGGGGAAATGAATTACCATGGGTAAGCAATGGGGTACAGGTCTCTGTCACAGAGTCTGTCCCTGCTGCTCAGAAGGGAAGGGGGGAGAGGAGCAGAGCATGAGTCATTGTGGATTCCATCGTTAGGGGGACTGATAGGAGATGACAGAGGCTCACGGTTGGTGTGTTGCCTCCTATGTGCCAGGGTTCATGATGTCTTGTTTTCGGGGTCCTTGAGGGGGAGGTAGAGCAGCCCCAAATTGTGATCCACGTAGGCACCAATGGAATAGGTAGGAACAGGGATGGGCAGAAATTCAGGGAACTAGGGAGGAAGCTTAGAGCTAGAACAAACAGAGTTGTTATCTCTGGTTTGTTACCTGTGCCACATGCTAGCGAGGTGAGGAATAGGGAGAGAGAGAGCAGTTGAACACATGGCTACAGGGATGGTGCAGGAGGGAGGGTTTCAGATGCATGGATAATTGGGGCTCATTCTGGGGTAGGTGGGACCTCTACAAACAGGATTGTCTACATCTAAACTGGTGGGGGGGAGGGACATTTGCTAATGCTCTTCGGGAGGGTTTAACCTAATTCAGCAGGGGGATGGGAACAGAAATTATCGCTCCAGTACTAAGGAGGAAGAGAGTAGTGAAGTCGGAAATAAGGTTTCGAGGTCAGAACAGTGCACCGGCAAACAGGGAGGTGGTTTGAATTGTGTCTAGTTCAACGCCAGGAGCATCTGGAATAAGGTGGGTGAACTTGTAGCATGGGTTGGTACGTTGGACTTCGATGTTGTGGCCATTTTGGAAACATGGATAGAGCAGGGAGAGGGAATGGTTGTCCTGGGCTGACACCAATTGTTAAAGTTAGCCTGAGAATGTAACTTTTAAAATAAGTTTTGTGATTTCCATATGAAAGAAGTGAAACTATCATGGTCATTCTAACAGATGACACACTTAACAAACAGTCCAGGTATTTTTCAATATACAATTTCAGTTACAGCACACTGTAAACTTTTGCTATAAATTCTGTGTCTTACAATTTTGCACTCCACAGCTGCCTGATGAAGGAGTGGCGCTCCGAAAGCTAGTGCTTCCAATTAAACCTGTTGGACTATAACCTGGTGTCGTGTGTTTTTTAACTTTGTACCCTCCAGTCCAACACCGGCATCTCCAAATCATTAGATTTGGTAATGGGTAATGAACCAGGCCAAGTATCAGATTTGGAGGTAGGTGAGCACTTTGGTGATAGTGACCACAATTCAGTTATGTTTACTTTAGCAATGGAAAGGGATAGGTATATACTGAAGGGCCAGAGTTATAGCTGAGGAAAATGCAATTATGATGCGATAAGGCAAGATTTAGGATGCATACTATGGGGAAGGAAACTGCAGGGGATGGGCACAATAGAAATGTGGAGCTTATTCAAGGAACAGCTACTGTGTGTCCTTGATAAGTATGTACCTGTCAGGCAGGGAGGAAGTGGTCGAGCGAGGGAGCCGTGGTTTACTAAAGAAGTTGAATCTCTTGTCAAGAAGAAGAAAAAGGCTTATGTTAGGATGAGACGTGAAGGCTCAGTTAGGGCACATGAGTTAGCCAAGAAGGACCTAAAGAGAGAGCTAAAACGAGCCAGGAGAGGACATGGGAAGCCTTTGGCAGATAGGATCAAGGAAAACACTAAAGGTTTCCAAAGATATATTAGAATAAAAAAATGACTAGAGTAAGATTAGGGCCTGCCAATGACAGTAGTGGGAAGTTGTGCTTGGAGTCTAAAGAGATAGGAGAGGCACTAAATGAATATTTTTCGTCAGTATTCGCACTGAAAAAAGACAATGTTGTCGAGGAGAATACACAGATACAGGCTACTAGACCAGATGGGATTGAGGTTCACAAAGAGGAGTATTAGCCGGATGGGACTTATCCTCAGATTCTCTTGGAAGCCAGGGAGGAGATTGCCAAGCTTTTGGCTTTGATCTTTATGTTGTCATTGTCTACAGGGATAGTGCCAGAAGGCTGGAGGATAGCAAATGTTGTTCCCTTGTTTGAGAAGGGGACTGGGGCAACCCTGGTAATTATAGACCAGTGAGCCTTACTTAGATTGTTGATAAAGTGTTGGAAAAGGTTATGAGAGAAAGGATTCATAATCATCCAGAAGGGAGTAAGTGGATTCGGGATAGTCAACACGGTTTTGTGAAGGGTAGGTCAGACGTCAGAAACCATATTGAGTTCTTTGAGAAAGTGACCAAACAGGTGGATCAGGGTAAAGCAGTTGATGTGGTATATATGGATTTTAGTAAGGCATTTGACACGGTAGGCTGTTGCACAAAATATGGAGGCATGGGATTGAGGGTGATTTAGTGGTTTGGATCAGAAATTGGCTAGCTGAAAGAAGACAGAGGGTGATGGTTGATGGGAAGTATTCATCCTGGAGTTCAGTTACTAGTGGTGTACTACAAGGATCTGTTTTGGTTCCACTGCTGTTTGAAATTTTATAAACGACCTAGATGAGGGCAGGGAAGGATGGGTTAGTAAATTTGCAGATGACACTAAGGTTGGTGGAGTTGTGGGTAGAGACGAAGGATGATGCAGGTTACAGAGGGACATAGATAAGCTGCAGAGCTGGGCTGAGAGGTGACAAATGGAGTTTAATGTGGAAAAGTGTGAGATGATTCACTTTGGAAGGAGCAACAGGAATAAAGAGGACTGGGCTAATGGTAAGATTCTCAGTCATGTAGATGAGCAGAGAGATCTTTGTGTCCATGTACATAGATCCCTGAAGGTTGCCACTCAGGTTGATAGGGTTGTTAAAAAGACATACGGTGTGTTAACTTTTATTAGTAGAGGGATTGAGTTTCAGGACCGTGAGGTCATGTTGCAGCTGTAAAATACTCTGGTGCGGCTGCATTTGGAGTATTGCACACAGTTCCAGTCACTGCATTATAGGAAGGATGTGGAAGCTTTGGAAAGGATGTGAAAGTGATTTAGATTAGATTAGATTACATTACATTACAGTGTGGAAACAGGCCCTTCGGCCCAACAAGTCCACACCGACCCGCCGAAGCGCAAACCACCCATACCCCTACATTTACCCCTTACCTAACACTACGGACAATTTAACATGGCCAATTCACCTGACCCTGCACATCTTTGGACTGTGGGAGGAAACCGGAGCACCCGGAGGAAACCCACGCAGACACGGGGAGAATGTGCAAACTCCACACAGTCAGTCGCCTGAGGCGGGAATTGAACCCGGGTCTCTGACGCTGCGAGGCAGCAGTGCTAACCACTGTGCCACCGTGCCACCCACAACATTTACTAGGATGTTGCCTGGTATGGAGGGAAGGTCTTATGAGGAAAGGCTGAGGGACTTGAGGCTGTTTTCATTAGAGAGAAGAAGGTTGAGAGGTGACTTAATTGAGACATATAAGATAATCAGAGGGTTAGATTGGGTGGACAGGGAGAGCCTTTTTCCTCAGATGGTGATGGCGAGCAGGAGGGGACATAACTTTAAATTGAGGTGTGATAGATATAGGACAGATGTCAGAGTTAGTTTCTTTACTCAGAGAGTAGTAGGGGCATGGAACGCACTGCCTGAAATAGTAGTTGACGTGCCAACATTAAGGGCATTTAAATTATCATTGGATAGACATATGGATGAAAATGGAATAGTGTAGGTTAGATGGGCTTCAGATTGGTTCCACAGGTCAACGCAACATCGAGGGCCGAAGGGCCTGTATTGCATTGTAATGTTCTATGTTCTATGAAAGCACAGGACAGCGAATAGAATTGTGGACTGACTCATGATCAGTTGATTTCTCTCTCTTTGAATCCTTGTTGTGGACTTACATTTTCAAGTAGATATTATCATGTGTGCTGCTTCTAATATTTAATTTATTATTTAGTCATTGCATGGCTAAGACTCCAAATAATGGTTGTTTTATTGAATATGGATTTTGAAAGTTACTAAGTTAACTGGTTTCTGTTTATAACACAAGGTATGAAGTCATTATTTCCAAAGCTGAAGCAAGTTAAGAATTTACCACTTGGTAGGTAAATCCAATTTTTATATTTTAAATATCCAGTTAGATAGCTGAGTGAAAAGAATTTGAATAAAAGATTCAATTAATTAATGGCAATTTAATTTTCACAAATGGCATTGTAACATCTTATGTTACTCGCAAAACTCTTCCTCAATGTCATTGCCAGCCATTTTCTTCATTAAGGCAATGTGTTTATTCTCAATGTGAAAGGCCACAGCAGGAATACAGACAGAGCAGCAAATTGAAAACACGCAGTGAGGCGATGCTGCTCATCTGGTCCTGCTTGGTCATCCTGCATACGACCTGCTCTTTGTAAACCAGCCAAACATGGACAGCCTTTCCTTTGTTGAATTAAAATGTTTCTGCGATAACTGTCATCTGCTTGATATGGCAATTACTTTGAAAGGTTGGATTGTGTTTAAACAACTCATACATCAATTTTAATAAGTTTTGGTAGATGTATGAGATTTAGTAATTTAGTAACATTTTTGTGGTAATTTTAGTGGTTCGTGGCATTTTCTGTGGCATTTGAAGTGACTCACACCTAATTTCCTTTCTCTCCCAATCTGTGGGATAAAACTCACAATACGCATTTTATCTTTAGTTAGGTGAAAATGAGGACTGCAGATGCTGGAGATCAGAGTCGAGAGTGTGGTACTGGAAAAGCACAGCAGGTGGTAATGGTTGAGTGGGGGATATGCCAGGCCATGAGGTTACAGATTGTGCTGGATACAGTTCTGCTGCTGTCGATGGCCCACAGTATCTCATGGACGCTCAATTTGGAGTTACTAGAAACTATTTAAAGTCTGTTTTATTTGGAATGGTACTACTGCCACACGATATTAAATGAAGGATATCATCAGGGGAAGATGGGACTTTGCCTCCACGGGGACTATGTGTTGGTAACAGTGGGTGCTACAGAGTCACCTTTAGTAAAAAAAAAACTGTTAATGCTAGAAATCAAAAAAAAACCCAGAAATTTCTGAAGAAAAGACAGCAGGTCCGCAGTATCTGTGCAGAGATCGTTAACTTTAAATTCTGAAGAACTGTCACTGGACCCAAAATGTTAACTCTGTTTCTCTCTCCACAGATGTTGCCAGACCTGCTGTAATACTCCAGCAATTTCTGCTTATGAATCACTTTTAGTGGTTGAAAATGAAGTTCCCTACTCAGTGTAAATTCTGTGTCCTTGCCATTCTCAATAGATCCTCCAAGTGAGGTTGACTTGCTCATGTTTGACCTGATTCATGGGGTTCGGATTCAATGTTGCAGACTCAACGCCCATTTCCAACATCCGGAAAACAGATTTTGTTTTACACCATGTATTTTGGATTTGAAACACACTGTCTGATAGGATGCGAGGTACAGCATCAACTCTAGTTTCAAAGAGGATTCTGATAAATACTTGAAGGAAAAACAAGTTTCAAGGATATTGGGAAAGAGCAGGGTATTGGATGAGATGGAATGCTGTTCAGAAGAATCTGGTTTATGCACACCTGATGGGTCAAATCGCTGTTGTTTTCTATTATTGAATGATGTGACATTCCTTAGCTAAAAGATCACTTATTAGACTGAGCTCAATACATTCTGTTATATTTAGACCAGTAATCATTTTAATCTTACATTAAGTTGCTAAATGCATAATAGAAACATTGAAAATAACAAAGGGAATAGGCCATTTGGCCCTTCAAGCCTTCTGCAATTCAATAAGTTCATGGCTGATCATCTAACTCAGTCCATTGTTTCCACTTCTTCCCCATACCTTTTGATCTGTTTAACCCTAAGATCTATATGTATCTTCTTCTTGGAAATAAGATGATGAGGTGCGCTGTGCACAGTAATTATTCCTAGATTGGATTTCAATAGGAGGAGGGGGTGTGGGTGATGGATGTAAAGATGTAGAGCTGTAACACAATCTGAGTGATGACCACTTGCACCACACTTCTCAGGTAATAGTTAGAAAAGGCCTAAAACAGCCAATCAGATTATCCTCTAAATTGGGAACAACCAGAAAAGTAAATACAAATTAGTATGAAAAGAAAATAATTCCTAAAGTTAGGAGAATAGCAATGGAGCAGGATGACACAATTCACATTTCAATTTGCTCTGCAGTGAGGTATTAGATCGGAAACAGTGAAAATAACCACAGCCACAAGAAAATGAAAGGCTTCAGTCACTTTCCTAGCCAGCACTTGTAATATGGGTGAATAACATGGTTTACTTTTTAATATATTTCTAACACAATAACAAAATGTATTGTACATCCTGAAGGTTACAATAAAATGAACCAATACTATATATTTTCACACTTCAATACAGATCTATTATTTTCTATTTTCCAAACCAGGTAAATCTACACATGGTGCCACTTAACGTCTGTAAAGCTTTTATAAAGCACACATTTTCTATCACACAACATCTGGACATATACTATCTTGTTTGTGCTACACTGTATGAAATAATTAACTCTCCATTCTCATAAAGAGAAAACAAATTAAATTAATATAAATGGAGTATAAGCTTTGGTTTGAATAGGACAGGCAAAGAAAGATAAAGTTTTCAGACAATCACCATGCAGAATTTGTGTCGAACATGTGCTTAAGAACACCAATAGGAAGCTACGTTTTCACTTTAACCAGGCCTTAGATATCCAACTTGAGGCTGAGCACGTTAGATTTCAGCATGACTGATAACTGACTCAAAAATGTAAATATTACAATATGCTTTCACTGCTTAAGTATTGTCTTTCTTACATTCAGCAAAAGATATCATACCTGATCTGAACCGCTTGAAGAGTGGAAATATTAGAAACCAGAGAGATAGTTAAGGATCGCTGTAGCAAAACTATCAGACATGGTATAGATGACAGAGTTTTAGTTAAGATTCTGTGACAGGAAAAACATACATTAGACTCATCATGGCTGAAATAAGCTCAATGGTTAGAACTGACATACCATTATATGGAACAAAATCCAGAATATTTTCAACAAAAAGACAATTCCCTGAAGATATTGCAGAGATGTGCTCTCCTTTGCTGTCTTTTGTCGCACACTTCAAAGTCGTTCTGCATTTCCTGTCAATCTTAAATATGCATTCTCCTGTCATTTACAGAAACCACCCCCACTTCCTGTTTTCAGCACGAGTCAGGCATAGGAGGCCTTACACTATTAGTTACTTTGTAGACCACAGATCAAACCACCTTCTACACAGTTTCAGGCCACCGGGTTTGTGGGAATTTCCAGTTCTCTCTGCTCTCAGACACATATTTTAGATTAAGATCTTTACCTCTGTCTCCATCATTATTCATGAATATTTTCAACTGGAGGCTTCACTCATTTCATACTATTTCTTCATCCTCACACTTATGTAATTGTAGCTTCTCTGTCATGATTTAATTCCCTCCCCCAATGTCCATTTGCAATGGAATATGACTTAGATTTCTTCCTGAGTTTGATTTGAGGATCATTTCTTGATCAGCCAGGAGAAGCTCTTGCTCAGCACCTGCTCAGACTATTCCACAATCCTCAAATGCTTCTTACCAAGTGCTTTGTCTTATTCACAATCTACTACCCTCAATGACTCAGATTTTGATACTTATCTGTAAGTGTACTGAAATCATGGAAAATCATGCTCAGCATTAAACCATTCAGCTCATTGTGACGATGAGGCTTAACAGATTATGATGTTTCAGGGTTATATGTTGTGGTTTATGAGAGAATTATAGTTTAAGTTTCAGGTGAATGAAAGGGGCTATTTGAGATGATATGCTGGAGTCTGTCTGACAGTAATCCAGGCTGTTTTAATTGTATCATCATGTAGAAAGCAGCTGGGAGCCTACACCCATTTTGAAGATCAAATTCTTGAGAAGCGAGAAGAGGCTGGAGTATTTGTTTAGCTTGGAGCAAGAGTAATGAATCTACAGTGTAACCCTCAGTGAGTGAGAACTATGTGATTAGTACTTACTGGTTGGAAATGTTGAAAGGAAGCAATGGTTAAGAGATTCCAAATCAGTTGGAGATTATTAAAGACATATGTATCTTTTCTGTTGTGGAGAAAGTTTGTTGAGCTCCTCAGTCTTACCTCTCTCATTCCACACCCAGTGTCATAACTGCTGCCTATTTATACCTGCAAAGATAATTTATAACCATCTCCTGTTGCTCTTAACCTTGAAGACATTAAGAAAACATGATTTGATTAACCAAATATTAACAGATCCCTTGTTTTTCTTAAAATTCAAACTTGATAACTATCCTTCCTAAACAAAATAAAGAAATATGTTTTTATCACACATTATAATACAATCAACCATTAGCAGATCCCTTATTTCATACTTATAAAAATATTTTTCCATGCATAGAAATAATTACAAAGAAATTAAAAGACAATAATTATTATCCATATTATTACCAACACAGTATTCCATGTCATCAAATGTTTCATGTTCTCATCCTAACACAAGATATCACTCTTCAGGGAATGCCTATTAACTTCTTCGAGTAAGCATTTGTAAAACAGGCTGGCAAATGATGACTTGTATCAACCCATCTTAATTTAAAAACCTCTTTCCTTCTCATTCGCAAGGTCAATTCTCAACCTTTCTTCTGAGAAACTCTTCGTCAAATGAATATTACTTTAAAAAGAACAATTATCCTCATAACAGTCGACAGGAAAATTGTTCTCAGACTGTAACTTGCATACGAATTCAGCAGCTAAGGTTTTTTTAACGACACTTTTTATCATCTTGCCTTCCCAGGCCAATGGACAACTTTTATTATTCTTTCCCACCCAGAACACAATAAACACTGTTGGACTGGAATATCAATCTGAAAGACTGGTATGTGATAATTAATAAAAATGTCTAGCTTCATATCACCCATGGCTGGAATTTTCAATACACATTTCTCTGAATTTAGTTTCATGTTTTATTTGCTCTCTCGACATTAGAATGCTTTGACATGGTCCTCAGTTCCAATGGATCATAGCTGTTATTGAGTGCACAACCAGATCAACTGACCAATCAAGCCTAAGTGAACTTAAGTGATCTGCTTTTATCTTGGATACAGTATCTTCTTTACTTCATTACTGGAATGCAATCGATGTGTTCTAAGTGTTGATCCAAGGTCACTCTTTACTTGTTCTGCTTGATATTTAATCCTCTATATTCAAAGGTCCCTGATGCTTGACTCCAAACTGGCATCAATAATGCATTGTAAAACTGCCCGCTAATTTCTCCTCGTAATATCAATAAAACTTTGCTGGATCTAATCTTAACTGAATACAATACACTTTCAACAAGGTGGCTCTAACCCAGAATTGCCACACTCTTGATCAAGCCATAAATACATGTGTTTAATTTCCACAATTTCACTTCAATATCACCAGCTTCTTTGGGTGGCTTCGCATAGATCTCCCTTTGAAATCTTTTATATCAATCAATTTACATTATTATGAAGACATTACGTACTTAACACTTTTTGTGGATTGTGGATATTGAGAATGTTTTTAAGTGGTAGATGAAAGTATGAATAATTGTTTTAAGTAAGGCATTTCTTGGTGGTCACATGTCTTCCTTGTTCACTGCAGACCCTCAGCCTAGGTTTATGCTGCTCTGGCTGCAGTTCCTTTTGGAGGGATTCTTTGGGGGTTTCGCAGTGACTGGCCAACCTATGGAAGGAAGATAACTTCTCAGGTCTGCTCTTCCAGTTCTGACAAGCCTTTTCTTAGAGATCCAGCATAGCACATGGAATGCTGGTCCATTCTGAATCCTGTTTGGCCTCTGGAAGTATGCTTGGTACTGTACCTTCCTCAGCAATGATCCTAGGGACATCGATTTGTGTTTGGCTACACCATCTTTATGTGCCAGAGGGTTTGATCAACAGTGGTCCCCCAACTCTTCCCTCAGTATCCCTTACCACATGTGTGCGTGAGAGAGCGCGGTGTGTGTGTTTTGGGTTATTTAGAAGGATAAGGATTTATATTTTCATATTACAAGCTACCTGCATTAACTTATTTTGTATCTGTATTAAATACTTCTGTTTCTAATAAATTGATAATTTTGTGTTTATTAATGAAACCAAGTTGATGGAGGTTATTGTTGGTCCAATATAGAGAACGTATATGATTGGTCACATCAGGAACTAGGTAAAACAGTTCAGTTGATGATGTGATCTAGTGAGCAGTGGGACTAGAGAAAGACAGTGCACTCTTCCTATCTCAGTCCAAACAACATTCCCAGGGGTATGAGAATTAAGACAATTTCAACTCTACTACTCTGATAATGAAATCTCTCTTCAAACTTCAGAGCTTATTCTTATATGTACCATCAGGGATCACTTTCATTTTCTGTGCATATCCATCTCTGTAATAAGGTGGCTATCCCCTATCTTGCACCACAATGTGAACATCAAATTCTTTGCAGCTTTTTATTTGCCATCTTTTATCAATTTTACCTTTGAATTTGATCATTGCCACTTAAACCTCTTATCCATAAGGTTTTCTGTCTATCCCATAGTATTCCTGGCCTGTTTCCTGTCCTTATTATTGTGAAACTACAATCTCTCCTCGCCCTCCTGTCCTGTTGTGGGTTAGCATAAGATTTTCCCACTCCATGGTCCAAGTTCTTTTCACCAGGCCGTGATTCATTCCTGGGAATGTCCTCACCTCTGGGTGCACTTTCAGAACTCACATTCTGGTTTCTGGCATTCCAGCTCTTTACCTCATTTTGTTAAGTTGTGGATCTTACTTTCTGTCATTCACCTTGCATAGCCAGTGCTTTTATTTGCTGATAGCTTTGCTGGTGGTAACATCCGTCTTTCGTGAGCCCCTTCTGGTATACATGTGACTCATGTGCCAAGTTTTGGTAGTTGTCCTGTAGGACAAATCTCTTTATCACTGCCTTTATTTTCAATCAGCACTTTACCTGCTAATTCTAATCTGCTCCTCGTCATTGACCAGCCCATGTGTGCGTGAAGTGCACAGTTCCTCAACCTTTTCTATTCATTGTTCAGATTCCATAAATGCAAAATATAAAGGGTCAATGGACTTGAAATCTTAATTTCATTTCTCTCTCCAAAGAGACAGCCTGATCTGATGAGCTTCTCTAGCAACTTGTTTTTCTCTCAAATTCTCTCAAACCTTGCTTCGATAATTATGATCTAAGAAAATCCAGGCAATATTTTCAGCACTGCATAAACAATGGGTGGGATTTAAGGCACCCATTGTCAAACACAGCACAGCTGCATGTATTTGCATCTAGAATATTTATTACCAGGCTTCTTGTGACCAGAACATTCCTTCTACCTGATCGGTACTGCCCTCTCCTTGGGAGCCTTCTGTATTGTACCTCGTTTTGAAACCCTTGTATTTCAGTTCAGCATAGCACATTGTATAATGATATTTAGAGTCATATCTAAGGCATCTATTGACCATTCCTCAGGCAATCCTATGATTCCGATCGTTTGTCAAGGCTGTCAAAAAATGTCTTTACATTCACTTCTTTTGGTTATGTTCCTTCTTTCACATCAATGCATGCACCCCATTGCTGGAAGATTTTAAAATGCTGCCACCGTGGCATCATCCATTTCCTATGTTACTGTGGAATGTCCCATTGGTTCCTGGAAAGCTGCTGGATGTAAACACTTTCCCTCTAATTTGGAAATAATGTTTTCCCAGGAATTCCTTTAAGATTTTCAAAAAAAATTTCTTTCTGAAAATCTAACTCCAGTTAATTCCAGGGATCCCCCCCCCTAAGTTCTGTATGTTTGCATGACCCCACAAATTAAAGGCAGGCACTGAATTAGAAATCTTCAAGTCCAAATTTTGCAATTTTACATATTGCCTGTTAAATTCCATTAAAAATCCTTCAACAGAATATCCATCCAGCATTCTAAATTATTAAAAGTTTGACTTTGCCTCCTGTGTATTTATTAGGTATACTTATAAAGTTTAATAGAATTTCCTAACCTTCTTCAGTATCCAATTGTTGAGATTTTAGTTTCTCACAATGCTCTACATCTGATCTTGCTTCTGGTAGGAATTGAAAGCATTCAGGCCATGCCGCTTGCTTTGTTCTTGGTAATGACATAACCCATTTTCACAAAACATCAGCGAGAAATCTCACCCTGACACTCTGCACTTAGGTTCAGCCATTCATCTCCAAAAGAATTCTAATTCTGTCTGAAAAAAAAACTTAATTCCTAATCTCCACTTCAGGCAACCATCCTCTGCTACCACTCTAAATAGATTCCAAACCTAACAGAGAGGCTGAAATGAAAACCAATATACCTCCTCTTGTGCGGTGAGAGTTTGCTGACTTCCTCAGTCTTACCTCTCTCATCTCTTCTTCTCTTTAGGCAATGACAAAGGATGACATTCCTTCACTCTGCTGTCGTGGGTCCAAAGCTGGATTCCCACGCTGTGCCTCAGGTGGAGCAGCTGCTGTTTAAAGTGGCAGCTGGGTGAGATCCTGGTGTATACCCACGCTCCTTCACTGTTTGTACTTGGCCTCCATCTGGACCTGTTGTAGATACTCAAGATGATTGGCACCTTGGCATATGCTGCTTCTCCAGTTCAGGTCATCCTGGACAAGAGATCCCCATGAATCAGTTCGGATGTTGTATTTCTCAAGGAAACTCTGAGGGTGCCTTTGAAGCATTTCTCAGACCGTCTGGTGACTGCTTACTATGAGGAGAAAGTGAGGTCTGCAGATGCTGGAGATCAGAGATGGAAATGTGTTGCTGGAAAAGCGCAGCAGGTCAGGCAGCATCTAGGGAACAGGAGAATCGACGTTTCGGGCATTAGCCCTTCTTCAGGACTGCTTACTATGACACAGCTTGGATCAGGAAGCTTGTTTTAGAGGTGTTGTGTCAGATATATGGATGATGTGCCTGTCCAACATAGCTGACTGACATTGACTGGTGCCTCAATGCTGGCGATGTTGGCCTCAGCAAGAACTAATACTGGCACAATTACACTGCCATTCGATTTGCAGCATCACAAGTGCTATTTCTTGAGATGTCTGCACATACATTGAGACTCTACTAGATCAGAAGGGTAGGATCAAGGCTGGCATGTTGTCCTGTTGAGGGCAGAGCCTGAAGATGAGTTTCTGCACATAGCCACATTTGAGGAGGACTATTAACCGACTGTTCCAAAAGCCTTTGTGAGGTTAAGGAAGGCCATTTATAACAGTTGCTGCTCCTCTGTATTTCCTTAGACTTGTCCACTGTCCACACCCACTCTACTATTTGATTCACAGGAGGAGCTCTTCAGGCATTGGGAAGGAGACTGCTTACAATGACCTTCCCTGTTGTGGACGGTAGGAACAGACCTTTGGAAAGACCATGATTGGTCTTATCTCCTCCCTTCAAGGTGGTCACAATTGTGTATCTTGGAGATCTGCAGCATGTTTTCTAGATGAGGGAATGTATTCATGTCATTGCTGTACCTCGGCAGGAATTCCACCTGCGACAGACACCTTGTTGGTTCAAAGCTGTTAGACGGCCTTTTAATCAACATGTGCACTTAGAATCATCGAATCTCTAAAGTGTGGAAGCAGGTCATTCTGCTCATCAAGTCCACACGGACCTTTCAAACAGCATCCCACCCAGACCCACCTCCTACATATTCACTGTAACCCTGCATTTCCCATGGCTAATCCACCTAACCTGCACAACTTTGGATTGTGGGAGGAAACCGGAGCACCCGGAGAAAACCCACACAAACACGGGGAGAATATCCATACAGATAGCCACCTGAGGGTGGAATTGAACCGGGGTCCCTCACGCTGTGAGGCAGCAGTGCTAGCCACTGAGGTATGGTGCCACCCACCCTTGGATTGTGCTGAGATGGTGACAGGGTAGTATACTGTGGAACGTGGTTGAGGACACTCATGTTTAGGACTGAGTCTCTGTCAAAGTATTCTTAAAGTATCCATCCAGTGAACTCTGACTGCTTTCCTGTCCTTAATGAGATTCACTCCATTTTTAGCTACAAGTAGGTAGGTCCTTGAACACTTGGGCCATAGACATTCTTGACTGCCTCTTGTCCTATACCCAATGTCACAGTTATATTATGCTCAGATAAAGAATAGCCATCACTTGTTTCTCTTTATCTTAAATAAAGACATTAACAATCTTAACAATGTGATAAATCAGCAACTCACTGCAAAAAACATGCAACTGTGAACAGTTTGCTCAAATATTTGCAATTCTGGGGAGTGTAATCAATGACAAGAAATTGTTTATGGCACCAGTTTAAAGAATAAGTTGCTTACACTTGAAAATGGTATTTAGTCAATGCTATTTAGTTTTAGCCATTTGATACATTAAAAAGCTTTTAAGAACATGAAATTTTGATGGGTCACTCTTTCACTGGAAGTTTGAATTTCTCTTTAAAAATTATTGGTCTCTGTGGAGGTCATGATAAATTCCTATTTCTCATATCATTGAACTGATTCTAGTCTGGGGCTCAGCATCAGCGTATATTGCTGGGTAAAACTGAATAAATCTATCCATTAGAATGTGTTAATAAAACTGGAAACATTTACTTGGAAACAAGAAAGTATATTAAACCCAGCTGTTGGTGAACTTTTTTTCTTGATTCCTGCATTAAATGAATGTAGGAATGCAAATGAATGATTCCTATATTACACCCCTGAAAGTAATGGCTCAGGCAGCATTATCATTTCATAAACTAGTACATTGGGACAATTATGTCATTGTGAAAAATGATGGCGAAACTCAGTGACAAAATACATTGGCACAAAGTCAGCTTTCTCTGTGTGGAGCTAATCCAATACTGAAAAACCACACTGTCCTTAATTACTAGTGTACAGTCAGTAGCCAGGACTTCTACTAAACCATCTGTTTCTTTGTGTATTCTTTAAGCTGTGATGCAAGGGCAAAGCGCATCCAAACTGCAATCTTTCTGAACTGACCAGCCCTGTGCCAGATGCCGATTGTGCATTCAGATCATCTACCATCGCATGAACCTCCAATCAGAGTAAAGGCAGCTGCTGCACCAAGGGGGCATTAACTGCTTGCTTCAGCATTTCCAGCTGTTGTCCACAAATAGATCCCCAGTTCAAACTGTCTTCCAGCTGGTTCAGGTGACAAAGCAATCTTGCATTTTGTAGCCCTCTATATATTTGTTGTTTGCTTCTCTTTGGACCTGTCAACCAAAGGTGGTGGGTCCAAGCAGTGCAGCACATGAACATCACTGCAATGCACTGTCAACAATCCACCTGTTGGCTTGCTCCATTTCAGCCTCTGAAAAGGATGTAGAATGCAAAGTGCTGACACTGCATCTTGTTTCTATCTGCTCAAAGCTCGCACCTCATTGTGAAAACCCCACTACAGCACAAGGGAGACGGTGAGACCCACCATCCTGACCATTACCTTATATAGCAACACCTCATTTTAGTGGGCATCTGACAGGAGGTTTGACCACTGGGTTCTTCTACTGATCACATACATACACAAACCTTCACCTTTCCTCTTAAAGTCCAATATTCTTTCAGCCTTGGCCATTTATATTGTGTATGAGCTTGCCATCTCCAAATGCCTTAAGTTTACTCAACAATCTACTGTGACACCTCTTTAAATATTACACCCCCAACCCAATATTGTTTTTAATTTGACTGACCCAAGACTTGCCGATGATGCTACTGGTCTGCCGTTTAGACATGCCCTCAACTTTATGCTTGAACTCAACCAGTTTTCACCTCCTGGCATATTGCCAAAATATATATTTTTTAAACAGTCACAAATGACATCCTATTTGATTGTGAGAAAGGTAAACCCTCCTTTCTTCAGGCCTACTTACAGAATTTGTCAGAGTTGACCACACAATCCTTCTCTTGTGCCTCTTCACTGTCAGCAAGCTGGCTGGGGCTGCTCTCACATTGTTCCATTCAGATTTATCTGACTAGAGCCAGAGAATAACTCCTCTTTGAGCTGACACACGAGAAGCACTGGTGTCCCTAAGGATCCATCTTTGGTCCCCTCCCATTTCTCATCCAAATTCCATCCTCGGTGAGTCACCTGAAAACAAAGCAAGTTTACACTTGCCCACTGACAACACCCAGCTCAACCTCAGCACTGTCTCTCTTGAGTCTTCTATTGCTAAACCATCAGACACTTATCCAGTACCCACGGCTGTCTGAGCAAACCATTTACCAATCCTGCTCCAAACTCCATCCTATAGGCACCAAAGCCATGCCTCACCCTGGCAACAGTCTGATGTTAAACTAATCTGTCTGCAACCTTAATATCACATTCAGCTCTGAGAGGAGTTCCCAGCCTCATATTAGTGTCACCTTCAGGATCCCTGAGTTTTATTTCCCTATTGTGGCTCGTCTCCTTCCTGTCTCAGCCTGTTATGCTGCTGGAACCCAACCGAGCTACATTCTCAACAATTCCTTGGCTGCTTCAGATCACTAACTGTTACATATCCAGTTAACTTAAAAACGTTTCCAACCCCACCCCCACCCCCCCCCCCCAACTTCTTGTAAATTCACAATTTTTACTTGTTATAAGTCAGGTTCTAATCCAATTCATGTTATTCAGTGTGATGTTAAATTCTATTCTGAAACTATGCTTTGCTCCAGTTATGGAGAGGACTGGCCATGGACCAAGTTGAAAACAAGGATCAATGTTTGAAAAATCAAGGTTTTTGCATAATTTGGAGCAAAGGTAGTTCAGGGGGCACAGAAATCAAGGATAAACAGGTTATGGAGTGAGTAATAATACTGCTAGCAGAGTTCTGGATCACCTCAAGTTTAAGCAAGACATTACGTGGCAGGCTAGCAAGAAGTAGCCTAGAACAGTGCTGATGTAGCTAAAACACTGGTAGGGTTTACACCATTCAGCTGATGTAGGGATGGAGTCTGCCAATGTTTATAGAGATTGAAATAAGTGGTCTGACTTGTAGCATGGATATGTGTTTGGAGCAGCATTAGGTAACACTGAGGTATCTATAATGCCTCTGTGAAATGTCTTGAAATGTTTTATACAATACAATACAATACAGGAACAGGCTCTGTGCCCACCAGTTCTCTGCCGATTCCATTTGCCCAGTTTAAACTCCACCTGCCATTTCTCTGTGCAAATCTGTAATCTATCTAGTTTTGGTGTCATCCACAAAATTACTACACATCAGTCCACCTATATTTTGGATATTTTACAAAATAAAAGGTCCTAGCACTGATCCCTGTGGAACACCACTAGTTAATGATCTCCATTCCGAAAAATACCCTTCCACTCTCTGTCTTCTATGACTAAGCCAGTTGTGTAACCATCTAGCCCATTCACCCTTGATCCCATTAACTCTAGCTCCTGTACCAGCCCGCCATGAGGTACCTTATTAGATGCCTTACTAAAGTCCATGGACACAACATCCACTGCCCTTCCCTCATCAATCATTCTGATCAACTCCTTGAAAAACCCAATCAAGTTGGTGAGGTATGACCTTCCCAGCACAAACACATGCTGCCTATCATTAACAAATCCATTCGCCTCCAAATGTGAATAAATCTTGTCTCTCAGTATCTTCTCCAACAGATTCCCCACCTACTGACATCAGGCTCACCAGACTGTAATAATCGGAATTATCTCTGTTTTTCTTCCTAAACAGAGGAAAAACATTGGCCATTCTCCAGTCCTCTGGCACCTTGCCTGAGGCCAAATAGGATGCAAGGATATCTGTTAAGACCCCAACTATTTCCTCCCTTACTTCCCAGAGTATCCTGGGATAGATCCCAACTGGCCCTGTGGACTTGTCTACCTTACTACCAGCTTGTCTGTGTGGCATGGTAGCTCAGTAGTTAGCACTGCTGCCTCACAGTACCAAGGACCCAGGTTTGATTCCTGCCTTGGGCAATTGTTTGTGTGGATTTTGCACATTCTCTGCATGGGTGCGCCGGTTTCCTCCCACAATCTAAAGACGAGCAGGTTAGGTGAATTGGCCATGCTTAATTGCCCATAGTGTTAGGTGCATTATTCAGGGGTAAATATAGTGTAGGGGAGTAGGTCTGGGTGGGTTACTCGTCGGAGGGCGAGTGTGGATTTGTTGGGCCGAAGGGCCTGTTTCCATACTGTAGAGAATCTAATCTTAATGAATCTCAACACTTCCTCCTTATTATGTAGACCTGCCGAGAGTATTCACACAACTTTCCATAACCTCAATATCCCTTATATCCCCCTTTTTGGTGAATACCAATGTAAATTACTCATTAAGGATCTCACCTATTTTCTATGGCAAAAGGAATTTCTGTTTCACTACAGAAGCTCTATAAACACAAGTTTTGGTGTTATGCAATGTTCTTAATATCAGTATCAGTTTAGAGTTGAAAGTCTGCTCAGCATCACTCACTGGGACGATAAATAAACCAACTTTGTTTAAACAAATTCAGAATATCAGTTCTGATGTGAACACAAAAGCATAAATTCCATTCAGGAACCTCTAATATTGGCAAAAACATAAAACAATACATCCATTATAAATCATATATCCCATCCACTCTATTCAATGTTTCCTTTCACTGTAGGGTGGACAATAGGTGGTCAGTCTAATATCAACTGCTTCAGGCCCCATCTGAAGAAGCAGGATTTGCCCTCAGTGTTTCATATGTTTTAAACTCAGTCATTGTGTGGAAGCTAAAATTATATCATTGATAACCAAGCGCAACTCCAGCCATTTGCATAGATTTGCAATTGATCTCAACCTTGACCATTATATATGTCAGTGGTGACAGCTCTTTTCTATTTTGTCATGCAAATATTATGTCAAATAGTTCCCCCCTGCTAATTTTTGAAGATAAGAATGTGTGTAGTGTGCTTCAGTGAATGCGCCTGAATGAGGCTGTGAGTGTGAGAATTAGTGAGTGCGTGCAGATGCACTAATGTGCAGAGACACACTAGTGAGACACCAATCATTTGGCACTCTTCCTGCACCGATCATTCTATGGGTTGGATTAATTTTGTTGAAACTTACCAGCTTCATGCACATCACATGCAATTTAATTAAATTTCAAGATATTTCAAGAAACCACAGTGAAATAGCTTTCCGTAAACAAATTAAAATTTAAAAATATTTGTAATTCTATATTCAAATAAACTACTTCTCAGATGAAGGATGTTCTACAATATTTCCCTTAAAGATACAGTATATTTTATATTGAAATAAGTCAACATTTATGCTTCTGAAGTAAAAAAAAAGTTCTTTTCTGAGCACCTCCATCAAACAGATAAGGTAGCTTTTCACAGATCAAAGCAACAGCTCTAATAATATATACATGTTTACCAGTACCATGTGACAAGCCTGTGAAATGAGAGTTGGCTGCTGGTAGTTAGGAATTCATTGTTGCAATCTGTTTGGATTTGCTCCATTTAAATTTGTAACCCTATGAAAATAGTTGGAGAAGTATGTTGCAGGATTTTTGTTATTACAGTTTTTTTTATTACGAGATTATTGGTGACAGAAGCGCATGGTTGCCACTCACAACAGCAAATGAAAAATATAATTCTTTTAAAATTCAATCTGAGTGATATTGATATTGGATGGCTGAGAATGATTGCAAGGCAATAATCTGATTAAGTAGTTCAAATGCCACTATAAACTGTGATTGCCAAGTTAGAGTGTTATTTGAGTGCCATCTGGAACTTTATGAGATTAGATTATAAACTTGACTATCACTACTACAGCTTGCTACTTAGAATGCAATTTTTATTTTAGTATTATTTGAGAGTACCTTTTTTTTCAGTCATTTGCACTGGTAGCAATCTTCCTCATCTTCCTGATATATGATAACATTCAGAAAAAAAACCAACAAATGTAACATTATTACCTCAAACCTGTTGACAATTGAAGTGCAGTTGATGACTAGGAAATTCTTTGTTTTATGGAAAGAATAAGAAGATAGCAATTGCATTTATTAAAGAATGCAAATCAGCTGTAAACTTTGGCTGTACATCATCCACCTGCCAATTAGATTTAAACCGTGGCTAAATTAACTGCACTGTATCTGCACAAAGTGATTGCCCATCTTCAGATTTTGATGTTCGCCACTGCCTCAAAAAGGGACTAGCACTCATATACTTCCAACTTGCTTTTTTAAAGATATTTGCAAGCTGTGTACAGATATTTAAGTTGTTTTATTGGAAACTTACTCCTGTTCTATAACAACTCTACACACAACTTGTATGTAGTAGGTTCCCACAAATAAAAATAGGTAAACTGAACAGCTAATCTGGGAGAGTTGATTGAGACATTGACCAATTTTGCCTCCTCAGTGTTAGTTCATGTGCTTGAAAGACTCCAGGTTACAGTTTACAGACTGATTCAAGAACTTATTGCCAATCACTTAATTGCCTGACAACTACATTGGAAAATGACCATAGTTTTGTGCATCAACTAAAAAGCAATGGCATGGTACAAAAACCAAGAACAGTAACTACTGACATAACAAGGATTAAGAATGGTTTAACATGGTATAAAACTGCAGTTCCTTGCTCGGCATCCTGAGCAGGTATTTGCCACTGCATCACGCTGTATGGATTTTCATGTTCAGTTGAAAACCCAACTGTACTTCTACGTAACTGCCATCATTGATTTGTAGTATTACCTTACAACTTGTGTGTGGAAACTTGCTTCACAAATGAGCTTTTCTCCATTTCTGGGGTTTGTAATTTGCATAAAGCAGACTGCAGCTGCCATAGCCCAAGGGAATGAATTTGCTCTCTGTTTCTGAGCCCTTTGCTATAATGGTGATGATTACTTCCTATGCAAGTATGGTAAGCAGAATCTGAAGCATTGTTTTCCATCCACTTTCTTCATTCATTGAAGTGTATTTTTATAAAGAGAATGATTTCAAAAAATATAACTTTTTAAAATTGCCTCAGATTTTCGTGCAGATTGTGCTTGAGTTAATCACTTTACTGAGACATAAAACATCCTAATCCAAAACTCCAAGACTAAATTCTGTTTCAGCTTAAAAAGTTTCAAGTTAAAGAATTATTTCCATAAACTGAAAATATTAATATTTTTCAAATAGGAAAATTAATAGATTTGTAATCAATTGTTCAATGTGGGTCCACATTTGTTAAGCTCATAGCCTTATTTATTGTAGAAATCAAAACTGATAGCTTATCAGACAGAATGAACTAAAGAACAAAAAAACGATATTAATGATATCACAGAACATTCGATCAACAATGTTACAATCATGCAGTCATTCGACACCAAAAATAAATCAGCACAATATTATTAAGGTTAATGAAATAGCAATATTAAGCAGTTCAACAACATTTATGTTCGTTTCGTTATGTGAAATATAACAATCTAATTGAATCAATAGATTCACAAGATACGTTTCCTTGAGAAGATAATGACTGATCTCAAAGACCCTCCACCGTTAGTCAATTAATCTGCAAAACCGGGTCAGCTCTTATAATCGTTTGCTGAGGATGAGGGTTGTGCTGAACAAATTTTCACTGAGAAATTATTTAAATTACTGCTCCTTTCTATCTTACAAATACTAATGTGATGATGTGTTACAGATGACTCAGAGTCTGGGTTGCTGTGGCATGTTGTAGTTTAATACTACGCATTGCATTGGGAGAGGCTCCAACTCCTTATTCCCAACAAATGGCAGACCAGGAATCTCCTTGCCTCTTAATAGCTGCTATTGGCATGTGTTAGAAGAATCTGCAGGTTGATTATGAACCTGATTGGCTGTATATAGTAATGATTCCAAAAGAGTTCATGTTGGAGACTGCTTTAAGGTCCACCCAATCTGACAATGTCAGTGGGATAGGACAGAACATCTCAGAGTCTTGTATGGTGAAGACCTATATCCACAAGTCTCTCAATATTCTGCCTTAATGACATAATTTGGGACCTGATTGGAATCATACAGTAAGTGACGTCTTGTTTAAGACAAAAGCCACTTCTTGTTATAGCTCACCAGTGGTTTTCCTCTACCACTGGAAACATGGAGGCAGTTCGACCCAGTCATGGAAGGAGCGTGGTGGAGGCAAACCAGGAGCTGGTCATGGTTGGCAGTAGAGCACATTATGAATG
This sequence comes from Chiloscyllium plagiosum, assembly GCF_004010195.1. Taxonomy (NCBI): domain Eukaryota; kingdom Metazoa; phylum Chordata; class Chondrichthyes; order Orectolobiformes; family Hemiscylliidae; genus Chiloscyllium; species Chiloscyllium plagiosum. The sequence continues at coordinate 2,505,618 of NC_057712.1, read as the reverse complement.
CACCTTCCTTAGGTGTCAAGTCTGTGAGTGAGACTTGAAATGAAGCTTCTAGTTCAGAGGCAGAGCTGCTACCCACTGCACCATGAGGCCTCCTACAAATACAACATGCCTCATTCAATCTCAATTGATGCTAATGTGTTGTTCATTCTGTCTGAGATTATTCTCAGGTGGTTCTAGTTCAAATCATCCAGACTAGAGATACAATCTTCCCTCTCCTCACATACCATAATGTTTTTGATTCATGCAGATGTAACATATGTATGGTTACAGAACTTTACACCAAAAGATAAATGTTGTCATTATCTCAAACACAGAGGATAATAAACACATTCACCACACATGCATGTATATATATATATAATATATATATATATAATATACACACACACACACACGCACACACACTATCTCTCTCTCTCTCTCTCAAATGTTTCTGGCCAGAGAACAAACACATTGTGCTACAAGTCTAAATAGAAAATGCATTGACAAGGCGTTAGCTGTAACACAATTGATGAGTTCAGTGACATTTGTCACATGGTTCATCCAAACCTGAGACAAGAGTCTCATTAGCGATCTGCAGACGCCAACAGGGCATCTGGGGGCAGCTCGCTAGTTTCACAGGGTAAAGGTTGGTCTGGCCCCCTCCCTAGTAGTGGTCCTCAGGTAGGTCCTGGGAGGGTTGTGGAGGGAGGGAAGGAGTTGATTGAGAGAGGGGGGGGGCGATCAGGAAGACTAGGGGAATGATTGGGAGGGGGCCAATGTGGAGCTGGCATTGGTCTACAGGACTGGTGTGGAGCCAGGCAAAGCACTCCTTCTCCTCCCAGCTCCACATTCAGGTAAGTATTTTTTTCAAAAACTTACCTTTATGGTGGCGGTCTCCAGCGGTCCCTTTAAGGACTGCTGGCTAGGCCGCATGTAGACACGGTTATCTTGAACGCAGCTGGCCCGGTGCCAGAGAAAGGAGAAGACCTATGCAGAGGAAAATTGTTATTGGGATTTCTAAATAAAATAATATGGCCATATTTAATGATATGTTAAGAGAACTGTTTGATTTTTATGTGCTTATTATTATAAGTCATTGGCTTAAAAAAAGCAACATAGTAATCAAAAGAAAATGGAGTAAAACTGTTTCAACAACTGCGTTGTGTTCTGGCCGGTTGCTGGCTGGTCAATTGCATTTCCTATTAGTTAGGTGCATGGATGTAATTTTTCATTGATTTGTACTTAGTTCATCAGATTCTTGGGTCAATTTCACTTGTTCCCTTATCGACATGTGTGACTGTTAAAAATTATATTATTATAAACTTGTACAGATGTCAAAACGTTACAATGTTGTTTTAATATAAATTTTGCACACTTCTCCTATATTCCCACTTCATTGGAAGGATGGACAAAGGGGAAATTTCACTTCCTTGAGAGTTAATGGACTTTATTGGTTGAGCTGGATGTTAATAGCGTGAATATCTTTTACTCAAATTCTTACCCAAACAGTTTACTTTCTATTCCCTTGACTACTGAACTTAAACTGTTCAGAAAATCTTCTATGCGTCAGATTAATATTGATGGGCTACATTCCTATGAGAAGCTAATTAATCACCTTATTTCATGTTTGCATGTTAACTGATTACATGCATTTCATGGAATTCTGATAGCTGTCACTGATGCTTTGGCTTTACCCTGAGAAAGGAAACTGAAACTGGTCTTTCGATGTTTGCTCATGGACACTGGCAGAAACTGGCAAGACAACTGATGACTCCAGCAGGTGTGTGTGTGAAAAATGCCTTCACTGCAAGTATCCACCAAGAACACAGGGAGGCTGTCCTAAGCTGGCTAACTGAGGAAGGGGAAGAAAGCCCTTTGTAACAGAGCTCCACACACTGGAGGTGGGAAAAACACTCCCATCTCTTGTGTCCCAAAAAAGAACCTTTGAAACATATCAAAAAGCCAAGAAGTAGCAGGACCCTTTCAGACCTTGCTGCTGTCTGTGTCCGGTAGCAGCCTAGCAACTGCCAAGGCCTCAGCTGACCCCCAGTTAAGATGACAAGGATGGCAAACAGGAATAGCTAAACAGGTGCCCGCATTGAGAGTAAAAGCAAAATATGCAGATGCTGAAAAAAAACCAAAATGCAGGTCTTGCAGCATCTGTGGAGAGAGAAACACAGTTAATGTTTTGAGTCAAATATTACTGTTCTTTATAGGTGAAAGAGATGAGAAATGTGAATGGGAAAGAGGGAGGAGGAGAAAGAACCAAAGATCTGGGATAGGCCGTAGGGAGGGAAAGATTGAATGATGAGGATACCATGAAACCAAAGAACATGGGAATGACTGTACAAATCAATTGAAGCATTTATCCAGAGAAAATGTAAATGAGACAAAAATGACCAGCTTTGTCCGAAAGGAAAATAACAATTACAAGCACAATTCAAATTGGCACATGTGACTAAACAGAAACATTTAGTATACTGTACTTGCTTGCCCACAATGTGGTCTCCCCTACACTGGGCAGATCAAACACAGACTGAGTGAGTGCCTTGCAGAAAATCTCCACTTAGTCCACAAAGCTAACCGCAGTGCATCTAGAGCCTGTTATTTTGATTCACCATCTTGTACCCGTGTCCATGTCTCTGTCCAAGGCTTGCTGCGGTGTTCCAGTAAAGCTCAATGTCAATTAAAAAACACCACCCCAACTTCTAATTAGACACATTTCAGTCTTCTGCACTCAACTCTGAGATAAACAGTTTCAGAAGATGACCTCTGTCCTCCATTTTGATTTTATTTGTTTAGCCATATGTGTCAGTTTGAATAGTGTTTTTCAATAGTTTTTCCTTTCAGGTAGAGTTGTTCATTATTCTCGCATTTAAACTCACTCTGGATAAATACCTCAACCGATTACTACAGCCATTCCCATGAATGGCCCTTTGCCTTTGGTTCAATGATATTTTCATCATTTAATCACTTTCTCCTCCACCATCTCCTAGACTTTCCATTTTTGTTCTTTATCTTCATCCCTCCTTTTTACAGGATCTACCACTCACATTTTTAGCCTCCTTCACTTCTGAGCATGTCATAATTGACTCAAAATGTTAACTCTGTTTCTCTCTCCACTGATGCTGCCAGACTTGCTGAGTGTTTCCATCACTTTCTGTTTTTACCCCACTGAGCCAGGCAGGTAGTGGGTTAAAATGACTTGCATTATGAATGGCGTGTGAGATTTGTCAAATTGATTTTAATTTTCCTACAAGGTGGGTTAGATTAAGATCAAAGCTTGGAATTTTTAATTCCTACTATATGTCCTGAGTAGTATTACTGATTAGCATATAATGGCCTCCACAACATGATCACAGAGAGAAGTTCAAGTCAAATTTGCATAGCAACCAAATATAGTCTAGGTATCTTTCCCCTTTCATGATATAATTTCACTTACACAATTCTCAATAGCATATTCTGCTGAGGTTACTGCTGTCTAAACCCATCCAAAACAGACATGAATAATCACTTCCTCTATTCAGGAAAATTGTTAACTGTCTCCAAATGGCTATTTGGATGTTTAAGTAAAGGTGAACAAAGCAATTACATAAAATATGTGATTATTATTTTAATTTTATTGCAGCTTTATGTTACAGGCCAGATGTAGCTACCGTGATAACTGAAGGGAACATGATAAAGTATGATCCTGGAAATAATTGGGTCTGTAATAGTTTCACTATATGTGATAAATGTGCAGTTGATTGTAGATGTCAGCAAAGCCTGTACCATACTCTGTGTGGTATAGTATTAGAATCAAATGGTTTCAGGTTATATTTTAGTACTGCTCTCCAATCACAATATTGTAGTTATGCTTTTACATTGGCATTGTAGAGAATTATTTTTACAACCTAGGTTCATCATGGTGAATTAACAAATGACAGAAATTCAGTTTAACTGTGGTTGGGAGCTTCCATTGCATGGTTTAAGCTAATCAAACAAAAGAGCAAGTTTCTTCCAGGAAGAACTGTTAAAAAGAATGTTAGTGAAATAATTTGTTTCAAAAACAGTGATGATTTTGTGCATCCCCTGTTAACTATCACTGGAGTAATTATATCTATCACTCATTAGCAGTTATGATTAAATTTGTGATAACACTGATTTTCTATAAATGCTATGATGTATATGTGTTGTACTGTATATATCAAATTCCTCAGTACCGTATAGGTTTGACCTCTTGAAAAGAAGTAGTAGACATGAAGTGGGAGATGAATCATAATTCCACTCACAGTTCAGTTGTCTGTAAGCTTCCAAGCAATGTTCTCATGGCTATATGTCTAAATCCTTAGCTGTTTAGCTGATACTTGTTTTGCAACACATTTAAGAACCCAACTTTGATATACCCAAATCTTTGCATTCCAAGTTCCAAGTCTGGATATATTTGAATATTCTTTTTTTAAATGTAATTTATTATTGCTTTTCCCTAACTCCACCACAATCCTTGGATAATCTGGAAACCTGCTTCTGACTCTATTATGTTAATAACTGACAATTCCAGAATTTGAGGGAAAGCCGGGATCAGGAGCCCACTGCCATCATCACCTCACCTTCAACAAGTTCAAACAGTCAATCATACGCTGAGTAATGGAGGAAGGGCACATAACCCACTCTTGTCTATCACCCTTCACAAGATCCACAAGCAGAAGGTGAAAATTGTCCTTGAAAGCACATTTCACAGGATATCAGATTTTCTCTTCCATTAAACTAATGGGGAAAAAAAACAGTATAAAGCAGCCTGCCAATTCACTACTGGTGGAGAACAAATCTATGACACTACGTGATAAATTCTCAGTTCAGTTCCTTGTGAGCAGTGAACAAGAAGGGATGGGAGAATTCTAACTAATCACATTCACATTAATTTACACAAGGTTTCTTGAGAAGAATGCTTTTTTCCCACAGCGAGCAAAGGGCTACCAACCAGACAGCAGCCTCCCTATTCTCCAATCAGCCGTCAACACAGGACCTAGTGCTTTCTTTATTTTGTGAGCAGCTGATGGTCAGATGTCCCTTGTTGTTCACACATTATACTGTATGTCATGTTTCTGTTGTAAATTTACACTACCTACATTTCTGGCCCTCTTCAGATATAAAATGAAATGTAAGCAAACCAGTTCATTCAAGGAAATCCAACTTGGATGTCTCAACTTGCAATCAAACCTTTTATAAGAAATTTATTTTGTGCTAAATTTTCTTCTGTGATAAACCCCTTTTCCCTAGTCTGGCCTAAATCCCTGTCATCAGTGATACTCCGTCACTGTCTAAAAAGCAGCTGTTAATACATAACAGATCCTTCCCTTGGAGGATGATGAAAGCATCTTTGTGCAGGAACCAAAGAATCAAAAATTCAGGCACACTGACTTTAGTAGATTTACTGGTAGAGCATTGTAAACAGCTAACGTTCAGACTGGGAGGTCCTCTGAACCCTGGACTTCAGCTCTTGATCTCATAATAACATAGAAGTCACTGGAGCAGAAGTGTGCAAGGGTCATGCTCCAATTTCCAGGAAACATACAAGGTTGGACTGTGCAGCCTGGTGAGGGGATGGGTGAACAATGGAACCCATAACTGGGCTTCAATAAGGAATTAGGTAAGATAATCACCAGACTTTTCAGAAGAGTCAGATATACTGTCAAGGATCGGGAATGTCAATCACAAATTGTGGCAAGGGGCATTGTGGAAAGACTGCAGACAGCAGGAATTCAATTGCTGGTTGGCTAAGATGGTAACAGATCTCAAGGATACTCTTGGGAATCAGATGGGAAGACTGAAGATACTAGCATTCCTGTTGGAGTTTCAGGAGAACTGTTGGGGGTAAGGGTTTGATGGTCCATGTTGAGCATGTACATGAGATGGAAGAGTAATTAGGATGTCTTCGAGCCTGATATCTTGGGACTGAGAGCAGCAGTCATAAAGTTAAGTATATTGTTTTTATTAACTTACCTGATGTTTAACAACGGTTTTTCCGGAAGTGAGTAGCACTGGTACTGGCTGTCCCAGGTTAGAACAAGGTAGGCATTATTTAATCACATAATTCCAGCTTTAGGTATGGGGAAAGAATGCCTCTTGTTTATCCTTCACCAAGATGGGATCCACCAGGATTCACAGCAGCAGCGTGTGTGCGCACACATCGTGTACCATTCTGATTCGTAGCAGAATCCTGCAGCTCCAAAAAAACAGGCATTACCCAAAATCTCCCTCATGTGTCCAAATTACCTTCTACTCTCCCTCATGTGTCCAAATCACCTTCCAATCCCCCACACGTGTCCAAATCATCTTCCAATATCCCTCACGTGTCCAAATCACCTTCCAATCTCCCTCACATGTCGTAATCGCTTTCCAATCTCCCTCACATGTCCAAATTACCTTCTACTCTCCCTCACGTGTCCAAATCACCTTCCAATCACCCTCATGTGTCCAAATCACTTTCCAATCGCCCTCATGTGTCCAAATCACTTTCCAATCTCCCTCACGTGTCCAAATTACCTTCCAATCTCCCTCACATGTCGTAATCACCTTCCAATCTCCCTCACGTGTCCAAATTACCTTCCAATCTCCCTCACATGTCATAATCACCTTCCAATCTCCCTCACGTATCCAAATTACCTTCCAATCTCCCTCACATGTCATAATCACCTTCCAATCTCCCTCACGTGTCCAAATTACCTTCCAATCTCCCTCACGTGTCGTAATCACCTTCCAATCTCCCTCACGTGTCCAAATTACCTTCCAATCTCCCTCACATGTCGTAATCACCTTCCAATCTCCCTCACATGTCCAAATTACCTTCCAATCTCCCTCACGTGTCGTAATCACCTTCCAATCTCCCTCACGTGTCCAAATTACCTTCCAATCTCCCTCACAAATCGTAATCACCTTCCAATCTCCCTCACATGTCCAAATTACCTTCCAATCTCCCTCACATGTCGTAATCACCTTCCAATCTCCCTCACATGTCATAATCACCTTCTGATCTCCCTCATGTGTCCAAATTACCTTCCAATCTCCCTCACGTGTCCAAATCACCTTCCAATCTCCCTCACATGTCATAATCACCTTCCAATCTCCCTCACATGTCATAATCACCTTCTCATCTCCCTCACATGTCATAATCACCTTCTGATCTCCCTCATGTGTCCAAATTACCTTCTACTCTCCCTCACGTGTCCAAATCACCTTCCAATCTCCCTCACGTGTCCAAATCACCTTCCAATCTCCCTCACGTGTCATAATCACCTTCTCCTCTCCAAACTCTCCAGCCCCACATCTTGCAAATGTAGATTATCAGATGATGATGTCAATGTAAGTCCAAATGTCAGGCAGTATTTTTAAAAACTGCATTTTGCATTTAATTAATGATATTTATAAGGATACTGATTACCTCCTCTTGTTTCAGTGTGGTGCATTTAATACAATCTTGAAGTGCCCACAAAAGCCATTGCACACAAAATCAATGAGCCTTTCTTCTCCACTGGCACTGACCCTCCTGGGCATTTGTAGCATTTTCAGTTTTGATCAATATTTTCAGGGTTGGCATTTTGTTTCGATAATATATCACAGAGGGACAGAAGACAGGAAGCTTTGTACTCATTTCCTTTAATGGATCAGTTGTGTTTGTATCTTTTACTCACCCTCCACAAAGGTACAAATACAGGGACAGGGGTAGGATCTAATTGCAATCATAGAAACATGGCTGGATGATAACCAGGACTGGGAACTGAATACTCAAAGTGACTTGATCTCAAGGAGAGACAGACTAGAAGGAAAGGAAGGAGGAGTTGGGCTGATCATAAAGGATGGGACTTTTAAGGGATTACATTTGTTACATTTGTCAGGGGAAATCTCAGGTTGTACAAACAATGTGTGGGATATGTTTAAATGGAACTAGAAAACAAAAAGGGGCAGCAAACATTGGTTGGAGATATTTATAGACTGCGAAATAATAGTGTTGTCTGGGAAACAGTATTAATCAGCAGATGAGAGAAGCTTATAGCATGGGCAACACAGTTATTGGGTGACTTCAATCTACACATAGACAGGCTTAACCAATTGAGCACTAAAGCTGCGGAGGAGGAGATTCTGGAATATGGTAAGAACGGTTTTCCAGAGCATTGTGTTGAGGTACCAACTAGATCTAGTATTATGTAATAGAAAATGGCTAACTCACAATCTTGTTGTAAAAGAACCTTTAGTGATAAATGACCACAATATGATAGAATTTTACATTATGTTTCAAATTGAGGTAGTTAATCTTAAGCAAATGTTTTTGGTTTAAATAAGGGAATCTATGGAGGTGGGAGGCACTAATTGTTTGAGGTGGATTGAGAACATGCATGGCTGAAACTCAACAATCTTTAAAGAATGAGTACATGCCTCAGAGAAAGTATATACTCCTTCAAGATGCAAAACTCATAAAGGTGTCAATTGTGGCTAACAAAGGAAGTTTGGGATTGCACAAGATTTAATAAAGAAAAAGCCTGTAACGTTACCAGACATAGCGGTAAATGTGAGGATTGGGAGGTTTTTAGAAAACTGCAAAGGAGGGCTAAAGAACATGAGAAACAGGACAATGGAATACGGATACAACATAACAACAAACATAAAAGCAGATTGTAAAAGTTTCTATATAGATGTAAAATGGAAATGTTTGACTAAAATGTGTGTGCATGAAAATAAGAAGTGCTGGAGATCAGAGCAGGTCAGGCAGCAAACACAGAGAGACAGCAGGTTCACGATTCAAGTTGCAGTGAGAGCACATTCTGATGAAGGGTCATCTCGACTTGAATCGTGGGCTTGATGTCTCTCTGTGGATGCTGCTGTCTCCCTGTGGATGCTGCTGTCTCCCTGTGGATGCTGCTGTCTCCCTGTGGATGCTGCTGTCTCTCTGCGGATGCTGCTGTCTCCCTGTGGATGCTGCTGTCTCCCTGTGGATGTTGCTGTCTCCCTGTGGATGCTGCTGTCTCCCTGTGGATGCTGCTGTCTCCCTGTGGATGCTGCTGTCTCTCTGCGGATGCTGCTCTCTCTCTGTGGATGCTGCTGTCTCCCTGGGGATGCTGCTGACTCTCTGTGGATGCTGCTGTCTCCCTGGGGATGCTGCTGACTCCCTGTGGATGCTGCTGTCTCTCTGTGGATGCTGCTGTCTCCCTGTGGATGCTGCTCTCTCTCTGTGGATGCTGCTGTCTCCCTGTGGATGCTGCTGACTCTCTGTGGATGCTGCTGTCTCCCTGGGGATGCTGCTGACTCTCTGTGGATGCTGCTGTCTCTCTGTGGATGCTGCTGTCTCCCTGTGGATACTGCTGTCTCCCTGTGGATGCTGCTGTCTCTCTGTGGATGCTGCTGTCTCCCTGTGGATGCTGCTGTCTCCCTGTGGATGCTGCTGTCTCCCCGTGGATGCTGCTGTCTCTCCGTGGATGCTGCTGTATCCCTGTGGATGCTGCTGTATCTCTGTGGATGCTGCTGTCTCCCTGGGGATGCTGCTGTCTCCCTGTGGATGCTGCTGTCTCCCCGTGGATGCTGCTGTCTCCCCGTGGATGCTGCTGTCTCCCCGTGGATGCTGCTATCTCCCTGTGGATGCTGCTGTCTCCCTGTGGATGCTGCTGTCTCCCCGTGGATGCTGCTGTTTCCCTGTGGATGCTGCTGTCTCCCCGTGGATGCTGCTGTCTCTCTGCGGATGCTGCTGTCTCCCTGTGGATGCTGCTGTCTCCCTGTGGATGCTGCTGTCTCCCCGTGGATGCTGCTGTCTCCCTGTGGATGCTGCTGTCTCCCTGTGGATGCTGCTGTCTCCCCGTGGATGCTGCTGTCTCTCTGTGGATGCTGCTGTCTCCCCGTGGATGCTTCTGTCTCCCCGTGGATGCTGATGTCTCCCCGTGGATGCTGCTGTCTCCCTGTGGATGCTGCTGTCTCTCTGTGGATGCTGCTGTCTCCCTGTGGATGCTGCTGTCTCCCTGCGGATGCTGCTGATCCACTGTGATCTCCAGCACTTTTTGTTTCAGTCTAGATTCGAGCATCTGCAGTAATTTGCAGATGTCTATCCTTTACAGGCAGAGTCAGGAGAACACTCAAAGGGGACTAAGTTAATTGAGTACTTTGTAACTGAGGATGATACAAGAAGTTTCCCAGGACTAGAGATTCAAGTGGTTAGGGAGAAGGAGGAGTTGAAGGAAATTAGTATTAAAGAAGATCTTACTGAAGAAAATAATGGGGCTAAAAGGTGATAAACCTGTAGCACCAGATGGTCTAAATTCCTAGGAAGTTGAAGGAGGTGTCTGTAAGAGAGTCAATGTATTGATGGTTGCCTTTTAACATTCTATAGATTCTGCAATACTTCCTGTGGATTGGAAGGTGGAACCCATCACCCCACTACTTAAAATGTGAGCGAGAAGGAAAATGATGAACTACAAACCAATTAGCTTAACATCAGTAGTAGGGAAAATGGTAGACTTTATTAGAAAGAATGGGATAACGATGGGATCCACCAGGGTTCATAGCAGAAGCATGTGTGCACTTGGTTGATAATGATCTGATGAGGCATAGTCAGCATGGATTCTCCAGTGGAAGTAGGGTCTGACAAATTTGTAGGAGTGCTTTGAAGATACTACAAGTAAAATTGATAAAGGACAGTTGATGGACATTGTGTACAAAGATTTTTAGAACATTTTTGATAAAGTCTTTCACAAAAAGCTGGCTAGAAAAAATTAAGCACATGGGACAGGACATAATATACTGGCATGGTTTAACAGATAGAAGGCAGAGTGGAGGAATAAATGGATCATTCTGGCTGGCAGGCTATGACTAGTGGGGAACTGTGAGGATCAGTGCTTTGGGCCCAGCTGTTCAGAATATATGAGGACCAAATATAATATTTCCTAATTTGCGGATGATACAAAGCTGAGTAAGAATGTATTTTGTGAGAAAGATATAAAACAACCTCAGGAGGATTTGGACAGGCTTAGTCAATGAGCAAAAATATGGCAGATGCAATTTAATGTGGAAAAATGTGAGATTATTCACTATGGTAAGAGGATTACATGTACAATGTATTTCTTAAATGATAGGAGGACAGAAAGTGTAGTTGTTCAAAGTTGACATAGGTGTCCTTGACAATAAGGTAAAAACAATGACTGCAGATGCTGGAAACCAGATTCTGGATCAGTGGTGCTGGAAGAGCACAGCAATTCAGGCAGCATCCGAGGACAGGCAAAATCGACGTTTCGGGCAAAAGCCCTTATTCCTGATGAAGGGCTTTTGCCCGAAACGTCGATTTTGCCTGTCCTCGGATGCTGCCTGAATTGCTGTGCTCTTCCAGCACCACCAGTCCTTGACAATAAGTCATAAAGTCAGGCAGTCATATAGCACAGAAGAGGCCTTTAGGCTCATCAGATCTGTGCTGACCAATCGACAGTAATCCACTTTCCAACACAAGGCCCATAGCCTTGAATGATATCACATTTCAACATCGTATCCAAGTACCTTTTAATGATTGGTGAAGGTTTTCTGCCTGAACAAACACCTCCCCCCACCCCACCTACCCAGGAGTGTATTCCAGAGCCCCACCACCTTTGGGTGAAAAGCCTTTTCCTCAAATTCTCTCCAAACCTCCTGCTCTTCTCCTTGAAATTATGTTAAATTGTCACTGACCCTTCAACAAAAGGTTACAGTTGCTTCCTATCCCCCCCCGTCCATGTCCCTCATAATCTTACACCGTAATCAGGGTCTCCCTCAAGCTTCTCCAGCCTCTCTTCATCACTGAATTACTCCATCCCAGGCAGTATCCTGGAGAGTCTCCTCTGCACCCCCTCCAATACAATTACTTCCTTCCTACATTGCAGTGACTGGAACTGCACACAGTACTCCAGCTGTGGCCTAACCAAATACCAACATGACCTCCCTACTCTTATAATCTATGCCTCAACTGATAAACGAAAGTGCCCCAATGTGTTTATAATTACCCCATTAACCTGTCCTACCACTTTCGGGGGTCTAAGAATAAGCATCCCAAGATCCTTCTGTTCCTCTGAGTCACTGATTTGATTTGATTTGATTTGATTTACTCATTGTCATATGTACCGAAATACAATGAAAAGTTTAGGTACATGTGACAATAAATAAATTACTGAAGGCTAACAGCAGTCTAGTTGCAAGGTTAATGCAATTTTAACCTTTATTGCAAGAGAATTTGATTACGGGAGTGGCCAAGTTTAACTTCAATTTTATAAGAACTTGGTTCACCGCACCAGTGGTATTGTTTACTATGTCAGAAAATATATTATTGTCAAAGAAGGAATGAAGGATCACCAGACTAGTTCCTGGGATGGCAGGAATGTCCTGTGAGGAGGCATTGGGCAAACTGGGTGTGTATTCTCAAGTATATTGAAGAATAAGAAATGATCTCATGGAAACTTAAGAAATACTAAAGTGATAGACAGTGCAGATGAGGGGGAAGATGTTTTGCTTGTTTGGGTAGTCTACGGGCAGAGTGTGCAATTTAACAATAAAGGGAATGCCATTTCAATTTGCGATGAAGAGAAATCTTTTTACTCAGAGGATTATGAGATTGTTAGAGAATTGTGTACCATTGAGGGCTGTAGAAACTCAGTCTTTGAGTATGTTTAAGGTAGAGATTGAAAGATCTCTGATTACAAATGGCATTGTGGGTTATGGGCTGGTATAGGTAAAAGGCATTGGTGTGTTAAATCAACCATGTGGATGGCACGGTGGCTCAGTGATTAGCACAGCTGCCTCACAGCATCAGGGACCCAGGTTTGATTCCAGCTTCAGATGACTATCTGTGTGGAGTTTGCACATTCTCCCTGTGTCTGCGTGGGTTTCCTCCGGGTGCTCCAGTTTCTTCCCACAGTCCAAAGATGTGCAGGTCAGGTGAATTGGCCATGCTAAATTGCCCAGAGTATTAGGTGCATTAGTCAGAGGGTAATGGGTCTGGGTGGGTTACTCTTTGGAGGGTTGGTGTGGACTGGTTGGGCTGAAGGGCCTGCTTCCACACTGTCAGGTAATCTGATCTAAAAAATAATCAAATTGAATGAGAGGACAGGCTGAACTCTTTCTATAGTGAGGGAGAAGGAGAGCCCTTGAATCTTATTTTAAGGCAGAGGTGGATAGATTGCTGATGAGCAAGATGGTGAAAGATTATCAAAGGTCAGCAGGAATGTGGGTTTAAGGTTACAATCAGTTCAGCTAATGATTGTTTTGAATGGTGGAAGAAACTGAATATCTGCACCAAGATTACATGCCGGTATGCCTGGTGGAGGCAAACTCACACAATTAGTTCCCTGTCTTATCACAACCAAGGAGCAGAATAATCCTTTTCTGGCTTAGAACTGTCTGTGTACACAGCAAATCCAATAGCACCAGTGCACTCAGATGCTAAATATTGCTCTTTTATCTCTCGCTTTCTTTTGACAGGGTAGAGAAGCAGAGTTCTCGGAAGCATTCCATCATTTAAAGGCTCACTGTCTCTATGGGAAGAGAAATTAAGAAGCTAAATACTATCATGTTGACACAAACTTGTCAAGATTTGGCAATGCAAATACTATTGTGTTCTAAATAATATTACATTTGGGCTCCTCCAGGTGTACGTACTTGGCACAACTCACAAAGGACCTGAGAACAGACAAATATCTGCATTTTCTTTTGGATTTAAACAATTAAAAGAAAGTTTTGAGATTTTTTTGAAATTCTAAGTTATTAGTCTTCACCATGCCCACACCTGAACTTCCCAGGTTATCGTTGAGAGAACCTTTATTGAGCCCGAAGATGTCTACATTTCACAGATGGTGTGAATATAAGTCACATCATATGCAGTTATGGTGTGCCTGGGATTTAAATTTTCAGGTCCTTCCATAGCCCTGCTCATATCTCTGTCTCAGCAAAGGCCATGACTCATGCAACCATTCAAGATATGCTCTATTCCAAATCCAGCTTCCAAAATAATACAATTTGGTCACTAAGTCATCACACCATTCTACTCCAAGACACTTCTCCTTTGGTCAAGCTTTTGGTTACCTTTCTTAATATTTTTTTAATGTGACTTGGTGACAAAGTTGATTTGATCATATATCTGTGAAGTGTCTTGGTAGGTTTGATTATGTATGTGCACTATATAAATGCAAAGTGTTAGAGTGTTTAACACTCATTTACTTATTAGAAGTTTGTGATTTTTTTAAAATGTATTTTTTGTTTTATCCTCATGTAGATAAAGGATATAATGTCATGTATGAAACGACCAACCTCCAGCTCTCCTGTGCCTGATTACTGTGGTTCTGGTGCGGACAGCAGCTCCTTTATTTTTGCAGTATGTAACAGTAAACTTCTTACCCTGTTATCAATGCAGTTCCACCTCACTACGGTAACAATGCCCAAAGCAGATAGTTACATGATTAGAACTATGAATTTGAGAGAAAATGTATACTTTTATAGTATTGAGGTTAATCCTCAGAGTTTTATTCCAGTTCCAATGGTCTGCCATTGAATTGCACTTGATCTAGCTGCATAGCCTTGAATGAAGATAACCTGGCTTCGCTTGTATGTGTAAGATGTCATTAGCAGGTAACTACTTAAACATCTGATGATTGCACAACATTCTTTGTGTCATCTTGTTTCTGAGGTGATCTTGTGAGGTATTAATGATGAACTGATGCCCTCTTGTTTCAGACTCTTCATCCAATCGCAATACTCGATTTGCACCAACATGTTCTCTGATACTCAGCATTTTACAAACCTGGATCCTATCTTTATCAGCCTGTCTGATCTTTTCAGTGTTTTCTCCAGTTATACTGAAGCTAAGAACTTGATGTACAATTGATAACACTTGATGCAAATCTCAGCATGGTGCAGAGACAGAGGAGCTCATACTAATGCTGGGGAGAAATGTGTGATGACATTCTTTTCTCTTCTAACTTTTAATATGTTCCATACAAAACATTCCCATAAGCTTGCCAATTTGGAAGTGCAGGCTGTGGTCGAAAGACAGAGTCATGTGGTGCACCAAGTACTTCCTATTAATGACAGTCAGGAGGCCGGCTGGCTGTTCTTTTTGTATCCAATTGAGTATGTGCAGGAATCAGAAAAACTAGAAAACTAAAAATCAGAAATTTGAATATCCCCTTCAAAGTGAGCCCCACACACAGCCTTCCCATGAGAAGGGGTTAAAGTTCAGGTTAGGTCACGACACTGCATACGTCCCATAATATCGAGGTTGCCAATGACTGGCCTGGGGCAAGTTTGTATTTCATGGAATCATAGAATTCCGACAGTGAGAAAGCAGGCCGTTCGGCCCATCAAATCCCTGCCCCAGTATCATTGTCAGGTAGATATTGTAAATCCGTCAGAAAAGAGTGTTAAATGTTTAATACTTTCAAATGTCAATATTAGATGCTGCATTATATGTCAGATATGATTCACTGCAGTGGTTGATCATAGGGTTCCCTCCTGAAAAGGCAAATTGACAATTACCTCAACCAACATTAGAGACAGAGTCACCGAGTCCTACAACACAGAGACAGACCTTTAGCCCAAACTGGTCCATTCTGACCAAAATGTCCAACCAAAAGATGAGAGTGTGAAATTGGTGGAGGGCCAACTATACCAAAATTCGGCAGGAGCTGGGGAATATTGATTGAGAGCAGCTGTTTGAAGGGAAATCTACATTTGATATGTGGGAGGCTTTTAAAGAGAGGTTGATAACTGTTCAAGAGAGATATGTTTCTGTAAAAAGGAGGGATAGAAATGTATAGGGAACCATGGATGACAGGTGAATTTGTGAGACTAGCTAAGAGGAAAAAGAATGTCTACATAAGGTCTAAGCGACTGAAGACAGACGAAGCTTTGGAAGAATATTGGGAATGGAGGACCAATCTGAAATGAGGAATTAAGAGGGCTAGAAGAGGTCACGAGATATCTTTAGCGAGCAGAGTTAAGGAAAACCCCAAAGCCTTTTTATTCATATATAAGGAGCAAGAGGGTAACGAGGGAAAGGGTTGGCCTACTCAAGGACAAAGGAGGAAAATATGCGTGCAGTCAGAGAAAATGGGTGAGGTTCTTAATGAGTACTTGATATTGGTATTGACCAAGGAGAGGGACATGACGAATGTTGAGGTTAGGGTTAGATCTTTGATTACTCTCAATCAAGTCTACATAAGGAGGGAGGAAGTGTTGTGTATTTTAAAAGGCATTAGGGTGGACAAGTCCCCAGGACCAGATGGGATCTATTCTCGGTTACTGAGGGAAGTGAGAGAGGAAATAGCTAGAATCTTAACAGATATCTTTGCAGCATCCTTGAACTTGGGGGAGTTCTCGGAGGACTGGAGAATTGCTGATGTTGTCCCCTTGTTTAAGAAGGGTCGCAGGGATAATCCAGGTAATTACAGACCGGTGAGCCTGACGTCAGTGGTAGGGAAGCTACTGGAGAAGATACCAACAGATAGCATATATACCATTTGGAAGAAAATGGGCTTATCAGTGAAA
The DNA here is from genome assembly GCF_004010195.1 of Chiloscyllium plagiosum. Lineage (NCBI taxonomy): Eukaryota > Metazoa > Chordata > Chondrichthyes > Orectolobiformes > Hemiscylliidae > Chiloscyllium > Chiloscyllium plagiosum. The sequence continues at coordinate 2,489,118 of NC_057712.1, read as the reverse complement.
GGTAGCATAGTTTTGTGCAGGGAAGATCATGTCTTACAAACTTAAAGAATTCTTTGAAGAGGTGACAAAGTTGATTGATGATGGAAGGGATGCAGATGTCATATATATGGCCTTTAGATGGAGAAGGTGAGGTTGCATGGGGTCCAGGGTGTACTAGCTCGATGGATCGAGAACCGGTTGGGCAACAGGAGACAGAGTAGTAATGGAAGAGAAGTTCTCAAAATGGAAATCTGTGACCAGTGGCATCCCAAAAGGATCCATGCTGGGACCACTGTGTTATTTGTGACATACATGAATGATCTGGAAGAAGGTATAGGTAGTCTGATTAGAAAGTTTGCAGATGACATTAAGATTGGTGGAGTAGCAGGTATTGAAGGGGACTGTTGGAGAATACAGCAGAATATAGATAGATTGGAGAGTTGGGCAGAAAAATGGCAGATGGAGTTCAATCCAGGCCAATGCGAGGTGATGCATTTTGGAAGATTCAATTCCAGAGCGAACTATACAGTAAATGGAAAAGTCTTGGGGAAAATTGATGTACAGAGAGATCTGGGTGTTCAGGTTCATTGTTCGCTGAAGGCAGCAACGCAGGTCAGTAGAGTGGTCAAGAAGGCAAACGGCACGCTTTCCTTCATTGGACGGGGTATTGAATACAAGAGCTGGCAGATCATGTTACAATTGTATAAGACTTTGGTTCAGCCACTGTGTATAGTTCTGTTGCCACATTACCAAAAGGATGTGGATGCTTTGGAGAGGTTGCAGAGGAGGTTCACCAGGATGTTTCCTGGTATGGAGGGTGTTAGCTATGAGGAGAAGTTGAGTAGATTAGGATTATTTTCATTGAAAAGAAGGTGGTTGAGGGGGGACCTAATTGAGGTCTACAAAATCATGAGAGGTGTAAGAAACTTTTGCCCAGAGTGATAGACTTAATTACTAGGGGTCACCAGTTCAAAGTGAGGGGAAAAGTTTTAAGGAGATATGTGTGCGAAGTTCTTTATGCAGAGGGTGTGAGTGCCTGGAATGCGTTGCCAGCAGAGGTGGTAGAGGCGGGCAGGATAGTGTCATGTAAGATGTATCTCGACAAATACATGAATGGGCAGGGAGCAGAGGGATACAGACCCTTAGAAAATACGCGACAGGTTTAGATAGAGGATCTGGATCGGCACAGACTTGGACGGCCGAAGGGCCTGTTCCTGTGCTGTAATGTTCTTTGTTCTTTGTCCATCCACACTAACCCCATTTCCCTGCACTTGGCCCATATCCTTCTAAACCTTTCCTATCTATGTATTTGTCCAAATACCTTTTTAATGTTGTTAATGTACTCGCCCTAACCACTTCTGCTTACAGCTCATTTCATATGTGTACCACCCTGTGTAAAAAAGTTGCCTCTCAGGTTCCCTTTTATGCTTTCCCCTCTAACCTTAAACTGATGCCCTCTCATCCTCAATTCCCCAAACCTGTAAAAAAGACTGAGTGCATTCACCCTATCCATACCACTCATGATCTGACACACCTCTATGCGATCCCCCTTCAGTCTCCTATGCTCTAAAGAAGAAGGTCCTAGCTTGTTCAACCTTTCCCTAAAGCTCAGACTATTGAGTCCAGGCAACATCCTTGTAAATTTCTTCTGCATTCTTTCCAGTTTAATAACATCCTTCCTATAACAAGGTGACCATAACTGAACACAATACTCCAAGTGCACCCTCACCAATGTCCTATATAACTGCAACAAAACTTCTATACTCAGTACCCTGACTGATGAAGGCCGGTGTGCCAAAAACCCTATCTACCTGTGACTCCACTTTCAACTGTGCATCTGAACTCCAAGATCCCTCTGCACCACTACACTCCTTAAGGCCCTACCTTTCACCATGAAACTCTTATGTTGATTTGACTTTCCAAAATGCAAAACCTCACACTTATCTATACTAAACTCTATTTGCCATTTCTCACCCATTTCCCCAGCTTAGCAAGGTCCTGCTACAATTTCTGAAAACCTTCCTCACTGTCCACAATACCGCCTATTTTAATGTCATCAGCAAACCTACTAATCATGCCTTGTACATTCTCCTCCAAATCATTGATACAGATAACAAGCAGTAATGGGTGCAGCACAACTCCTGCGGCACTTCACTAGTCACAGGCCTCCAGTCTGACAAGCATCCTTCCACTATTACCCTCTGCTTTGTACAATCAAGCCAATTGTGTAACCAATTTGCCAGCTCTCCCCGTACGATCTAACCTTCCAGAGCAGGCTACCATGTGGAACCTTATCAAAGGCCTTATTGAAATCTATATAGACTACATCTACTGCCCCGCCCTCATCAACCTTCCTGGTCACTTCATCAAAGAACTCTAACAAATTTGTGAGGCATGATCTCCCACTCACAAAGCCATGCTGACTACTCCTAATCCTGTCTTTCCAAATGCAGGCATGTCTTATCCCTCAGAATCTTCTCAAGTAACTTACCTATCACAGATGTTCGGCTGACTGGTCTATAGTTCCCAGGCTTTTCTTTGCAGCCTTTCTTAAATAATGGCACAACATTCGCTACCCTTTAGTCTTCTGGGACCACACCTATGGCTAACAATGATGCAAAAGTATCAGCCAGGGCTTCTGCAATTTCGTCTCTAGTCTCTTGCAGTGTTTGTGCAGATATGTCTGGTCAGAGCCAGGAGATTTATTCACCTTCATACGTTCTACTACATCCAACACTTCCTCTACTGTGAAGTAAGTATTGACAAGCATTACAGCAGTGTTTCCCATTAAAAACGGTGCTACTATGATTAAAAGCTGTGGAAAATTATGCTTGGAAACTCTGGTCTAGCCGTGTGTTCTTGGACTCACAATAGCTTCTGGAGCCGTCAAACTTTGTTTTAACAGCTGAGTCAATTATGAATGCTTGGTTGAGTTCCAAACTACTGCAACAGGAGGAAGTTATATCCAGTTTGGCTCACAATTATAATAGGTTATTAAAAGATTATCTGTCTCTGATATGGTGTCTGAACATTTGTTCCGTTTTAAAACTGAATGACAACTGAACAGGATTTAATTTTTTTCAATGGATCTGCATTTTTTTCAGGATGAATGGTGATATGCTTTAGTGATGGTGAACAACAGCTGTGGAGTGCTAAAGATTTATTTTATATCAATTTCAAAGACTTTATATTGACAGAATTCTAACACCCCATTGGAAGCCAAGAGAGGAGGTAATGGAGGTTGGGGAGGGGTAGTGAGTGGTGAGGGGTAAGGGTTAGCAGGCACAATGATGATGTGGAGAGCTGGGCTGATGTCCCCAAGAATGAAAGTAAGCCTTTGTTACCAGCCTAGCTTAGCACTTGAACTCTGCTGGCCACTGGGTCTGCCGAAGGAAGTTGCAGCCCCGCTCCTTGTCTGCACACCTCCTTAGGAGACAAAACAACTGCCCCTAGAGTATACGCAGATGCCTTTTCCATTGATGCACATATACATTGGTCTGTATCAGCCGAATAATAGTACACCTGGAGGGTTATGCTGTCAAATATCTAAACTTAGAAGCCAAACACAAAGCTAAACAATTATACTTATTGAAATTCTAGATGTTCAATTAAAACTTTAATAATTAAATGTATTCATGGAGTAGCTTAGTACTGTCGAAGAGTGTGGTGCTGGAAAAGCACAGCAGGTCAGGCAGCATCTGAGGAGCAGGAGCATTGATGTTTCAGGTATAAGCCCTTCATCAGGAACATGGGCCAACCTTGTGGAATAGACTGACCACATTCTTTTCATCTTCCCCAATGACTAATCATTTTGCACATGTCATTGTTCTAATATCCATGACCTTCCAATTCTTCACACTGAAGTTCATTTAGCATTTCTTTGTTCATCGATTTTATTGATTCCCATTCTTCTGAATGCTATTGAACTCCCTTGTACCTGTCACTTTTCAAACTTGACTTTATTTACACGAGAAGCACTTTCTATTGCAACATTATAAAGCATCACGTGAAGTTCATGTTCCTTTCACCTGGAGTCTATCTGAAGTACACAGGTCAATGGTTCCCACAGGATGCTCAAGCCATTAAAAGTTAATGATCTTGTAAAGACGAGTGACTACCATCCCTGAATTACCCTTATTCTTTCCTCACAGGTAAAATTAGGATCTGACCACAATTGTGCAAAACCTTTCTTCTCTGTTGTTATATCAGGGGGGCAGTACAGATATTTTTGGTTACTGCAAAGTAACTTATCTACACCTATATTTGATACAGTTTTACAGCTCACTGTCCATCATCAGGAAAACATCTACTATTCACTGGATTAATTTATTTTGATGATAAAGCTGGGAATGCAGATAGTTTCTAAACAAAATAATAAAACAGTTCGACTACCTGCTGTCATTACTACATTTGATCAAGACTATATGCTAAAGAGAATGTTATTACAGTTCGATATTTGTATTAAGTGCTGGACAGAGGAATTGAGATAGCCTGGATCAAATACAGAACTTCTCATTTTACTCAGTAATTTTTTTTGTCTAAACATCATATTGTAAAATTACTTGTTTCTCTCAAGCCAACTCTTTATGAATAATTTACTTTTTAAAAAAGATCCACGAAACATTTCAATTGAACAATTAAAGGTAAAAACGTAGACTTTAATGGCTGTAGTTCCAAACAGCTCTAGACAAAGGTCCAAATGTGATAAAATAAATTAACCATAAAATACTATTGTAACATGAACCTTCTTTAAATACTTTTTAAAAAAATAGATCGATTAATCAGTCAAAGAAGAATTATTCACCTCGTGTACAATCAGGGCAAAGTATTTCTGGCCATTCCATTAATTTTGTAACATTCTCCCTTTGTCAGTAGGACTCACTCCTTTTAGTTAATGAAGTTGACAGAGATACTTGACACATGAAGTCAGTGAGGATCACTGTCTTTGTGTAACTCCAAGAATAGTCAAAAAGGCTTGTAATTTCAGAACAAAGAACACCAGTGCTGTAATATCAGCAGCTTCAGGTTAGACTTTATAAAATAAAAGTTTCTACTTCCTTCTTGTCATGTACTGTATATTTTAACAATCAGATTGGTTTTGCGGGTTCATTCAGAATTACTGACGTAACAAAATCTGTTCAAAGGGGAAGGAACTAAGAATGATCTAAATGTAAAAGCCACATTCTTATTGTTGTCTGCACAATTATTTCTTATTGTTTTTCATGCTATTTACAATAAAAATGATTTCATATAGATACGAAAATTTTGCTCACCAGCCACATTCTAGACTGGACAGTTCAATTTGTTTTCAGGAAACATGTAATAAACAAGACATAAGTAAATAAAGTTTTCCTCACTTCAAAAAGTGCATAAAATCAAACTGTTGGTGAACCATTCAAAGCTGCTGTCAGTTTGCTCAAATATTTCAATGATGTCCAAGGCCTCACTCTGGCCTTGGCTCATTCTGTACATCAGACACTGCTTGAACAGCAACATACAAAAGAAACTGAACTCCGATTTGCTTATTAAATAGTCTTATACAGTACTCAAGTGACTGTAAGACAAGAGAAAAAGTTGCCTTTCTCTAATAAAACACTCGTGTGGATCATTCTCATTTGGAAACAGTCACTGAATCTGTATTATGGTCAGAAGAGTAATTTCTTCATTGACACTGAATTCTGGAACTGAGAAGACATGTTAGAATTGTTAATTTTCCATCCAGGCTATTTTTACTAACTCCTCGCTTAACCCCTTTCCCGCAGCCTGAGAGTTTTGCACATGAAAGATCTGGCTTTTAAACAGGTCATGTGGTCTCTATTAATAAAAGTAACACAGGAAGTTGCAGAAGCTGGTCATGGCTGGGCCATGGATTACATATCAGCGAGAAAGATGCTGAGTACTGGTTTGCTAATCTGCTAACAAAAATGTGTTCTCAATTTCTGAAATACTGTCTTGGTGTGATCAGTTATTTAAAAAAAACAGTTTCAGGAAAATATCCTGAAAATGTGATCAAGTAAACAAACAGATTCTCTTTTCTAACATGCAAAACCAACAATATTTTAATATCTCTATAAAGACTGCTCCCTTCCTTTGAATCAGATCTAGCTGCAATTGTAAAGGTGCAATTTGTTATAACAGCAGTTCTTGTTAAAAGCTTACATCCGATTACAGCTGGTAAAAAGTAGACTACAGTGAATGTTCCTGATGCCCTTCTCAAATGTTTTCAGCATCTATGATATTTTACAAGCATTTTAAAGAACAGACACATTGTAATGCACAAACAGCTGCTTCAGAAATACACAACAGAATGGATGTGTACTGACCCAGGTTTTATGAGTGGCCTGGGGAACCAACCCACACGTCATTTTATGTTGTACAATACTCCAAACAATTTGGATCATACTGTGGGCCAGTATTCATTCCAGCAACTATCTGAGTCACTCAGTTCATGTATATAGTGAACAGCTGCACATTATAACCACTGAATTCAAAAGCCTATTAGCCAAGAGTATTCCTTATTCTTGCATCCCTTTTCAGAGTTACTTGCTCCATGATGACTATTTCACTGAGGTGAATCAATCACTGGTATTGGTCATCATGGTTGTTGAATGATGTCAACATTTGCAGCATTTTGCTGTGGTCCTATTTTTTCATTTTTGAGTGAAAGCTTAGTATGGGAGGGAAAGGTATCCACACAATATCGCACCACAGTACATTTGCATGACTCTATTAATTCACAAGCAATAATAAAAAATGAAAGGTGGTCCAACTTAAGGGGTGCAAACAGAGTTCAGATTTTTTGATAGTGAATTCCGTGGTATCCAAAATATTTGATGATAGTAAATTCTCAGGTAAACAAGCTAAATTTGGTTAAGCCATCAATATTTCCCTTGAATTTGTCCCTGTCACTAATACACAGGGTGTATTCAAACTATCCAATACACAGTGTTGTGTCAAACTATTGAGCAATTTATTTGCAGCTCAGTGATAGTGTTTAGCTGACAGCATAGCTTAAATGCAATTGCAAATAATTCTTTTTAAACAAGTTATACAATATAATGTCATTATGTATCTTGAAATCTCGATAAGCTTTTAGAACTGAAAGTATACATTTACATCAATGGCTCATCTCAATGCGTCACTTTCAATTTCGGTCAGTAATCAGGACACATATGATACATGAATACTGGGAAATTACAATCCAAGTATCACAAGCAAAGATTAAATTTAAGAGATATTATCTCCTTTATATTCTTGACAAACATTTCAGCAAGTGAGTTTTGAGAAGATTTGTAGCTCAGGTTGAGGTTTTGGATGTAGGTTTGCTCACTGAGTTAGAAGGTTCATTTCCAGACGTTTCGTTACTCACTGGGTAACATCTTCAGTGGGCCTCAGGCTTCGCAAACCTACAACCAAAACTTCAGCAAGTGTCATTTGCTAAGGAAAGAATGGATTTTCTTTTCATTTATGTACTCACTTGGGTGTTTTAGTTTTGAATTCCCTGCATGCAGACCCATATATGATTTCAGACCTACAACAGAATTATTGAATATTTTTGACAGTCCAATGAAGAAAGATTGATAAAACTGTATTCTCTATGGTTTCAAAGAGTGACAGAGAATTTTGTTGAAACTTGGTAAAGGGCTAGGCAAGTCAGATACAGAGAAGATGTTTCCTTGGTTGGGGAGTCCAGAACCAGGGGGAACCATTTAAAAATTAGGGGGATGCCACTTAGACCTGAGTTGAGGAGTATTTTCTCCACTCAGAGGGCTGTGAACAACTACAATTCTCTACCACAAGAATGTTTATGGGAGAGATTTGTGGATTTTTAATTGCCAATAGCATACAGTGTTATGGGGATGGATTATGTAGTGATTAGAGCAAGGATCTCATTGACTATGAGTTCCCTGATTGGGGCTGTTAACCTGGGCCAGTCAGGGAGCCCTGGCTGACAGATATAAACAGGAGAGGAGAAATAAAACAAAATAAACAGGAGATTCAGACAGTCTCATTCTGGCACTGGTTCTGAGCTGGTTGGTCAGAGCCCATGTACTGTGCACATGTAAATAAAAGGTGACTTGGAGATGAGAGACTAGCCTCTGAATTGAATTGAATATATTGTCATGTGTACCGAGGTACAGTGAAAAGCTTTGTCTTGCGAGCAGTACAGGCAGATCACAGAGTTAAGTAGCATAGATAGTAAATAATAGGTAAACAGCGGCAAAAACAAAAACACAGATACAGGCAGTCGTTAAGAGTTTGTGAGCCCATTCAGTATTCTAACAACAGTAGGGTAGAAACTGTTTTGAAACCGGCTGGTGTGTGTGTTCAGGCTTCTGTACCTTCTCCCCGATGGTAGAGGTTGTAGAAAAACATTACCAGGGTGGGATGGATCTTTAAGAATGCTGGCCGCCTTTCCTTGACAGCGAGCCTGGTGGATGGATTCTACAGATGGGAGGTTGGCCTTTGTGATTGTCCAGGCTGAGTTCACCACTCTCTGTAACCACCTCCAATCTTGAACGGTACAGTTGCCATACCAGGTAGTGATACATCCAGACAGAATGCTCTTGATGAGCTAGGTTGTTCTCAATGCACCATTTTTCCAGGTCTTCCACCTCCCGTCTGTAGTCTGTTTTGTCGCCATCTGAGATTCGACCAAAGTTATTCCAGGGTGGGTAAAAGATACTGAGGTGTTCGACGTGATTATACTGTATAGTGGGGAAGGCTTTATGGGTTGAAAGACCTACTACTGTTCCAATGTTGCAATGAATCTTCATGATCCTCTGAAATGGCCCAGCAAGACTTTACAAAAGAATAAAACTGCAGAGACTTTCTGACTTCAATGTGAACACCATTTATGGTGTTATATTAATCCAAGTTATCATGGTGGGGCAAGAGAAAATATACTGACTGTTTCAAGTGAAAAAGATATTTGCAATAACAATGGCTGGAAAGATGAAGCAATTAAACCAATAAGTTAAATTAAGGTAAAAATGTGAGGGGTTCAGCAAGTGAGTGGAGGTTGTGGAGAGAAGCTAAATTAAATCAACATGAACAAAGAGAATCAAGGAAAGCAAGACACTTGGCTCGGCAGAGCAAATGAAATGAAAAAGGGAGGTACTAGAGAAATATAAATTCATTTCAAATAACTCAAAGCAAAACTCAAAAATAAATTAAGAATAGATTAAAGATTGCAATAACAATAGAAGGCCACTGATTTTTGCAACATATGATGGTTTTTTGTTTTCCTCTTGTTTTTATTGGTATCTATACGGTGTTCTGGTCAGGTTGGCAGATATTACTGCTTCAAATAAAGAATAACTGTATTAAAGAAAGAATGCTTTCATCCTTTCATTGGTTGATATTATTGTTTCAACTCATTACAATGCAAATCCCTTGTACATGGTGATCACAACTATGACTAAATCTATAGTGGCAATCTGAAATTATTGAGGCATCCTAAAATCTTAGAAATCAAGGAATGCAGAAGTGTTTGAAATGCATTGATATCAGGTTTGTACTTTAATTGTGTTTGATAAAATAATCAATATGAAGACATGGTTGAGAAATGCTTTCAATAGTGTTTCTTTGTATCTGGTCAATTTTCTGATCTTTTATTGCTCTTGTAAATGTTAGTATGATGAGCCTGTGTGATGGTTTTACTCTCTGAAACAGTGATAAATAACAACGTTTGGATTAGATTAGATTAGATTCCTGACGAAGGGCTTTTGCCTGAAACGTCGATTTTACTGCTCCTTGGATGCTGCCTGAACTGCTGTGCTTTTCCAGCACCATTCTAATCTAGAATCTGGTTTCCAGCATCTGCAGTCATTGTTTTTACCTTAGATTCCCTACAGCGTGGAAACAGGCCCTTTGGCCCAACAAGTCCACACCAACCCTCCGAAGAGTAAGCCACCCAGACCCATTTCCCTCTGACTATTGGTAATTTAACATGGCCAATTCACCTGGCCTGCATATCTTTGGAGTGTGGGAGAAAACCCACGCAGACACAGGGAGAATGTGCAAACTCCACACAGAGAGTCACCCAAGGCTAGAATCAAACCTGGGACCCTGATGCTGTGAGGCAGCAGTGCTAACCACTGAGCCACCGTGCCGCCCTAAAATGTGGTTAGCTGCCAGAAGGGAATCAGGCCATATCATTGCTTAAGAGCCTATAAACTACAGTGCACCTGGTCAAAGAAAGCAGCAACTGGAGGTGAGAATTACTGAAAAGAGCATGTTTGTACTGTGCAGCACTGGTACACTTAACAGGGAATCACAGAGAGGAAACTTCTTCTCTACAGTACTGGGTCCAGAGTGTAAATAATCACGGAGACAGTAGTAGCTTTGGTCTCTGTGGGGTCAGTGCACTTGATTTGGTCAGGGCACTGCACATCACTCATCTCAGCATTCTAACATGATGCTGTTCTGGGCCATCTCTCTCCGTCTCTCTGCAGTTCAGAATTTCCAACTGGCAAAATACCAAGACACCACAATGACATCATCTTGCTGTGCATAAGACATAGACAATTGCAAAGCAAAATGAAGCTGATTGATGTATGAAATGAAATACGGGAAAGAAACTGCAAGTGCAAGGCTGGCTAAACATTGTTAACTTTTCAGTTGGCAAGTTTTTATCAGAGCATAAAATTCGAGTCATTGGTCACACCTCTTCTCCTTAAGAAATAAGAAGAACAAATCTGGGAATACTTGACAGGTATCTATGGAGAGAAATACAATGACCATTCTGGTTGATTACCTTTCATCAGAGCTGAGAAAATGTAGAAATGTAATAAGTTTTAGTTAGTGACAGAAGGGATGATGCAAAAAAAACCAAAGGTCTGTGAGAAGGTAGAAGACAAGAGGGATTCAAATAACCAATGTGTTTCTGGAGTACCATCAAGAAAGTGGTTGCAGGGGACAATAAAGAAACAAAAGATTGTATTGAAAGGAGGTATAAATGGCAGAACAAAGAACAACTGCCATCAAAGAGCAAAAACTAGAGAAAATGAGAACAAAGCAAAAAGTGCACAGAAAGAGGAAATAAAACGTAGGCAAAATTCACAGTCTGAAATTGTTGAACGCAATGCTGAGTCCTGAAGACTGTTCAGTACCTCATCTAAAGATGATCTACTGCTCCATGGGTTTCTGCTGAGCTTTACTGGAACACTGCAGGATGCTTTGGAGTGAGAGGTCAGCATGAAAGCAAGGGAGAGAATCAAAGTGACCAGCTGTTCAGGGGCATACTTGTGGACTAAATAGTGATGCTTAACAAAGCAGTCACCAAATCTGTATGTGATTGGCACGATGTAAACAAATAACATTATCAGCAATGATTATAGTTTAATAAATTGAAAGAAATATTTTTGTGTGCCATATAGAAAAGAGTGTTGGACAGCATAGAGAGAGGAGGAGAGGAGGAGAGAGGAGGAGGAGAAAGGGCATGTGTGAACTCTCCTCCTAATGCCTGTTGGATCAACACTGTCTTGTCTGAGGGTTCCTAAACCTGGCATTGAGTTTGCCTCTGTGTGCATTCTTCATTAACGCCTGTGGCTACCAGCAAGAGGCTGGTCTTTGAGAAACTCTTATGAAGAAAGCTTCCTGGAGAGTAAGGATGGGGTTGAATGCTCCCCCTTTCAGTTACAATCACTGTGATCACTTCTCACACTCCATTTCCACCACCACACTGAGAGAGTTTACCAGAAGAGGATATGACCTGTGGAGGTGTGCCAGGAGTAATAGCCAACATGAGGATGAAGCCCAACCCACTTCTTCCTGTGGTCTCCCACTGGCCCAGACTTACCAACATGGCCTTGCTCCAATCCATCCCCTAACCCTTCATCTTCCTGACCTCAAAACCTGGACGCTGCCTTGGGACGTGAGCTTGGCATCAGCAGCTTCCCATTCAGATCCAGTAGAGGCCATGACCATCTCACCACCAGGAACAGGCTGTCTGCCAACTATAGCATCTTGTAGGTCAGCTACCCAAAGACCAAACTCTGCTAGTGTGTTTTTACTGGGGGGTGTGACTGCTATTTGGAGACTGTCTAGGTTAAGTTAAGGAATGTAAACAAAAGCAAACAGGCTATACTACAAACTGAAAAATCTGTATGTTAACATTTTAAAAAATCAGGATGCATAAACAGGCAAACGTATTTGATCGGAATATTTATTTTCTAACCTGAATAATTTGATGTTTGTTTAATTAATGTTTAGGCCACAACTCCTCCTTCAATCCTTAAATAATTTAAACTTACTGGTTTCGAAACTCTAAACTACTGCAGTATGGGATTCCCCACCAAAAAGACCCAAGAAGAATTCCTGCTAGAAACCGTGGAGTCAGCTCCCTGTGACATTGCTGGGAATGACACGAGGCAGAGCAACATGACGTACCAACTGTAGCACATCATCGAGGAGACCCAGGAAGTCATTCTCAGGTCACAACGGCAGGATTTAAAAATGACTTGCACTTCAATCAGAAGCAGCAGGAAACACATTACAGGAATCGCTCCAACAGGAGAGAAGCAACGTCTCCTGAGAGTAGCAGAAATATTATTCCATTCCTCCTGCAGTCTGAGGAATCTGAAGGAACGGCAGCAAGAGGAGGTGAGAGTTTCCTAAACGGAGAGTGAAAAGTATTGACATGCTATAAAATTAAATTTGGCTCTGGAGAGACGGTAATAGTGGGAGTGTCCCCATACACAAAGCAGAACCACGTGAAAGGAAATGATACAACTGAATGCCAGCCTATCCTCAAAGGATTCCTCTCCAATGCAGTAAATAGTCTGTGACTTCATGGAACCAGCTAAGGCAAGGAACCTGCATTTCGACAATGTTTAAATGTTAAATACAGATAAATGTTAATCTTAAATTCATTGAGAAACAAAAGTATAACCCTGTGAAACACTCAGGATTTTCACCTCAGAATAAGGTGATGCCTAGAGAATTGTGCAAGGCTGACATTCCTCGAGGGGTCATTTTCTCTTTGAGATCTCTGAAAGGGCAAGCAACGAGTGATCCAATTGTTAAAAAAAAACCTGGTCGATGCCTAAAGGTGAAAGGATTCAGTTTTCAGCCGGAACCAAGTTACAGAAATAACGCCTGGCCAACCCTTCCCACTGCAGCCTGTGCAAAACCTGAGTGCAGCCCCATGCCAGCTGCCCGTATTCCGACTTGCACCTTGTCCTATTACCCCTGTGCACGATTACTGGCACTGAATCCCAGGTAAGCAACACCTCACTTTTGAAGTTCTCATCGTTACTTTCAAATCCCCCACAGTCTCATACTTCACCATCTAAAGCTCACCAGCCCGCAATCAGGTGTATCCCCCATTTTAGGTGTTAGTGGCAGCTGCCTTTGGTCTGAGCTGCGGAATTCCTTCTTGATACCCTCTTTGCCTTTCTCTACTTCTTTAAGACACTGTATAAAACCTATTTTTTCCAGAAGGCTTTTGATTTCCTGTCACAGTAACCACCTGATGTAGTTTGATGTATTTGTCTGATTCCTGAGGAGAGCCTTGAGACATTTCATTCTCTTAAGGGTGCTATATAAATGTAACTTATTTCTGCTTTTGACGATTAGGAACATTGAGCTGTTGCGAGGGGATTGATCGAGCTGGAGCAAGAGCTTATGAATAGAAAGATCCCACTCAATTAAATCAAAATTTGGAAAAAGTCAAAAGGAGGCTTTGGATAGGCCTGCAGCCAATGGCAGGTTCATGCAGAACATACCCCAGTGTTCAAAAAGCAACACAAAACAAACTCTGACATTCAAGCTCTGGGTAATGTCTCAAAATAGCAAAACAATAAGAAAAAAAGTGAATAGCAGAAAACTTGAGGCACATCTTTACCACAGCAGCTGGAGACACAAATAAAGAAGCTGAGAACTAGGGAAGGCTGGGATTTAAATTTTCCTGATCCAGCATAAACTGGGAAGAGTGAAAATGGAGCAAGTGATTGACCATTGAGCTTTCTGCTGACTCCCCCAATGAGGCCAGGCTCATCAGGAAATAGACTCGGGCCCAGAGGAAACCCAGCAAGATGCTTCATCACATTTCTGCGAACTTCCTTACAGCCAGGTCACGCAAAGGACAGAGGACAGCTCTTCTTCAACAACGCATGGCTGGTGCTCATTTTTAAAAGCAAACCAAACACCATCAACTGTGATTATTATATTCTCATGTAAATAAATAACTGGCCCTGACAATCCCTGGGATGGTGGGACTGGATCTGGCTGATCCTGCCAAGTTTATTTAAAGTTAGGACAACAGTTTGAATGGCACCAATCTGGCCTGGACTATAGAGATCCTACAGTGTGGAAGCAGGCCATTGAGTACAACCTGACCCTCTGAAGAGCATCCCATCCAACCCAATGTTTCTAATGGCCAATCCATCTATTCTTGGACTGTGGGAAGAAACTGGAGCACCCAGCAGAACGTGCAAACTCACACATTCAATGGCTCCAGGCTAGAATTGAACCCAGGTACCTGGTACTGTAAGGCAGCAGTGCTAACCACTGAGCCACCGTGCTGTACCATTGGAACGTCTGGCAGCTGACTGCCCTCCTTACCACCATTAACACTCCCTCAATTCCTTCGAAGTATACATCAACTCAGTTTTCTTTCCCATCCCAGTCCATCCCCAACTGCTGCTCTAATTCTCCATTTCCCAAAGGAGATGGTAGAAAGCTGACCCAAACCCTATTACTGTTCTCCAGTAGATTAGATTAGATTTTAGATTAGATTATTTACAGTGTGGAAACAGGCCCTTTGGCCCAACAAGTCCACACCAACCCGCCGAAAAGCAACCCACCCAGACTCATTCCCCTACATTTACCCCTTCACCTAACACTACGGGCAATTTAGCATGGCCAATCCACCTAACCTGCACATCTTTAGACCGTGGAAGGAAACCGGAGTACTCAGAGGAAACCCACGCAGACACGGAGAGAATGTGCAAACTCCACACAGTCAGTACAATCTGCTCCATTTCTACTGAAGGGAGAGCAGGCAGCATCTAACTGATGAGTGGAGTCTTGATCTTCTGGTGCAACCGTCATTCAGAGAAAAAGTAATTTATACTGCCTCCACCCAGTCACATTTCATTATCACTAAAGGCAATACAACACAAACTGAAGCCATACTGCACATACACATTTTTTTGGAATCACCAAAGGTTCAAACTTTAAAACTTACAATTTATAACACAATAAAATTTGAAGTTATGCAACAAGTCCATCAGGACCAAGTCTTCAGAATCATTTTGAGCATCTCAATAACACACTAGTGATTCATTAGATATTTGGGCCTGATTTTTCAAGTGAGAGTGTTCTGTTATTCCTGACTTGGGGGCTGTCAGGATGTGTTTGGCATGACCCCAGCATGTTTTGGATTACATTTCTCAGCTGATTCAAGTCAATTGCCTTGTTAAAGATTACAAATATCCTTAAGGCTTTCTTTTGTTATTAAATTGAGGTCAGTGGACCTCTGTGAAATATGATCTCAAGGATCAGACTGAAACATGTCTGGTGATATGCCCAAACCAACTGGCTCAACAGCAACAGCACTTGGTAATTGTATGATATCCTGTCAATCAATTCTCAAGTCAGTGGGCCCAGAATATTCAAAGATTGGAAAACAGAAATAATGTGGATGCTGCAATTCTGAACAAAAATGAGTTGGAAAAACTCTCAGCAGTATTTGGCTGGAGAGAGGAACATGTTAATGATTTATTAGCACTGGGAAAAGTTAGAAATGTTTATTATTTGAGCAAAGAGTGGGTGAGACAGGGACAAGAGAAGGGTTTATGATCGAGTGAAAGACAGGAGACATTGAATGACAAAAAAGTAAGTCCTCCAGGGCGAAAGAGAATGGTGATGTGGCAATAAAAGAAAGGAAAACTGTGCTGGAGCAGTGCAATTGTAGTGGAAAAAAATTGAGGCAAGCAAAGGAGAGGAAACAAAAGGACAAGTGTTTACCAACTGAAACAATTCAGTTCAATGTTGAGGAGGCTTTAAACGGCTGGTTTGGAAGATGCAGTTTATGTTCAGCCTCGGTGGAACCGTGCTTTAGCCCAATAACTGAAATGTCAGCGTGAGGTCAAGGCAGAGAATTAAAATGACAGACCAAGGTGAAGCCCAGGGTCACAACCTCAGGGTGAAGGGATGACCCTTTAGAACTGAGAGGAGGAGGAATTCCTTCAGCCAAAGGGTGGGGAATCTGTGGAACTCATTCCTGCACAGGGCTGTGGAGGCCAGGTCAGTGAGTGTATTTAAGACAGAAACAGATTAGTATGGGGATCAAAGGTTACGGAGGGGAGGCAGGACAATAGGGTTGAGAAACACATCAGCCATGATAAAATGGTGGAACAGACCCAATGGGCTGAATGGCCTAATTCTGCTCCAATATCTTGTTGTCTTTGTGTTCGTAGACAAGATGGAGGTGTTCCACAAAGTGATCATCCAATCACAGTGTGAGCATTAATACAGTGGTCCAAACTGAGAGATGTAAATGTAAGTCCCTGCTTCAGGCAGTTGGATGGGTATATGAATAGGAAGGGTTTGGAGGGATATGGGCCAAGCGCGAGCAAATGTGACTAGGTTCACTGAGGATATCTGGTCAGCGTGGACGGGTTGGGACCCAAGGGTCTGTTTCTGTGCTGTACAGCTCTATGACCTGTAGGAAAGGTTTGGGGCTTGAGTGGTGAGGAGAGTAACGTCAAAGGTCAAAGTGTTACATTTCCTCCATTTGCATAGAATGGTGTCATGGGGAGGGGATGGGATGTCAGTGGTGACTGACAAGTAGACAAAAGTACAACAGAAGACACGAACCTTTTGAAATATTGGAAGGGCAGTGGAGAAGAAGAGGTGTTTGGTGGTGGAAATGGTAGAAAATGATCACTTTGAACATGGAGGGTGGTGTGACGGAAGGTGAAGACAATCCTATCACGGTTCTGAGAGGGAGTAAAGAGGTGACTGCGGAATTGTGGTAAACTTGGCCAAAGGGCCAGTCGATCATGCCGGGGCAAATCCTCTGTTGAGGGAAAAAGATCAGAAATACTGTTGTGGAAAGTTACATCATCAGGATAGAAGCATTGGAGCTTGAGGAACTGAGAAAATAGTGAGTCTTTGCAGGGAGTAAGGTGTGAGCAGGTATTGTGAGAATGAGCAGAATAGCAATAGACAGTCTATCGCCAGAGATCAGGACAGAAGTGAGTTCAAACTCTCTCGTCTTGCACCCAGACACAGACCTTCAATTCTTCCTTTTCCTGTATGCCGCTTCCTCAAAATCTATTACTTCTGAATTGGATTTATTGTCACGTGTACTGAGGCACAGTGAAAAGCTTTGTCTTGTGAGTAATACAGGCAGGTCACAGAGTTAAGTAGCATAGATAGTAAATAATAGGTAAACAGCAGCAAAAACAAAAACTCTAAACGTTCCCACTTTGATGAAATGTAAACACTGTTTCTCTTACTGCACAGGTGCTGCCTAACCTGATGAAGTATTTTCCAATGTTTTCGATTTTTATTCCAGCCTGTTTAGCTGTGATATTTGTTTACAGAGAACCTCTGAAACTTCATGTGCATTAGCTTTTTATTTCAAGGATGCTTTTAATAGTAACAATTATGTATCAGTGCTATTGTGGTTCAGTGGTAGTGCTCCTGCCTCTAAGCCAGGAGGCCTGAGTTCAAGTCCCACCTGTTCCAAAAGTGTGTAGTAACATTGTTGAACAGGTTGATTATGAAAGAATAATCACAGACAAAATAATTCTAGGTGTTAGTTTGAACCATGAATTACTGAACGTTATTTCATCTTCACCCACCTTGCAAAAAGTTTAGGGGATTAATTTGGTCACCCATTTGACATCCCTCCATTGGCTCCAATGGAAAGTCAATGAGTTGAGATATAAATCAGCTAGAACTAGAACTAACTCTGTCATCTTCCCTCCAATTTGTTGGGTTAAAATCTGTTCACTGTCCGACACACACCACACAGTCTACATGTTCTTGAACACAGAAGATTGTGAATTATAGTATAATCATAAAATCCTTAAAGCAAGGAGGCAGCTCATTTGGCCCATCAGGTCCACACCAAACCTCTGAAGAGCATCCCTCCCAGACCCTCCCCATCCCTGTTGCCTTTGCATTTCCCATGGCTAATCCACCTAGCTTGCACATCCCTGGACATAATGGCCAATTCATCTAACCTTCACATCTTTGGACTGTGGGAGGAAACCAAAGCACCCAGACTAAATCCTCGCAGACACGGGGAGAATGTGCAAACTCCACATAGACAGTCGCCCGAGGGGAGAATCTAACCTGGGTCTCTGGTGTTGTGAGACAGCAGTGCTAACCACTTGAGCCATTGCGCCACCCTTAGAAAGAAACCACATCCTACTAGTCTCTGATGGTAGACGACAAACCAAAACACAATGCAGTATTAAGCTTCATTCTTAGTTCTAACTTTTGCCTTACACTTTTTTTTCCTCTGGTTTTAGCTTCAATTTATTTTCTTATTGTACACTGATCCATTCTAGGATGGCTTTAATAGTATTTTTTGCAAGTGGCCAGTGGTTGCCAACTGACTGACTAAGGGGAAACATTACAGCAACGCCTAGCCCTAGCCTTGGCCTGCGGCCGTCCATTTGATGAACAGAGAGTACAGATTAGGACTCTGAGCAATTTTGTTCTCCATTATTCTGTGGCACTGGTATCTTGCAGCACTACCACACAAATTGGACCACTTCCAATGTTGAGACTGCAAGAGAAAGACAACATTAAAATAACCACCCCACTCTAAATATAATTTTCACAAGAACCATATTTAAATTTAATTGTACAAGAAAATCTCAGGACTGGGGAAATTTTCTATTTTCCACATTTCAAAAAAAAAGCATGCTCTGAAAAAAGTTTTCTGGCAATCCCTTGGAACTTCTGTAACATGATCAAGTTTGTGCAATGCGTCTCTCGTGCTTTAATACAAAGCTTCATGAATCACTCTAGTTGTGTATCGGGAAAAGAAAATGTGCTCTGCTCTCTGGACAGCTGCCAACTCTGAGCTAGAGACAATGGAATTTGCAATACACACTCACCAACAAATTGAAAAATAGACATTAATCATAATCCTGGGCCACACCCCAACCATTTCATTGATATTACACGTCACTTTACTTTATTAATATGCCACTGATGGATTTTTTTTTAAATGACACAATAGAACAAACTGGAAATATACACAGTGTCACACAACAGTCAATTTTCTAAGAATAGAATTGAGAAGACTCTAGGAATAACTTCTTTTTCATTTTTGCGGCAATGGATGTTGGTTACAAAAACACAACTGTCTTCAAAATTTGAAATTCCCACAATGCACAATTTACTCAAACCTTTCTGATCTCTACTTATACACAACAATGTTCATTAAATTAATATGTCTAAGGTAATAGGAAGAGACCAAATCTGGTCAGCATGGAAAGGTTGGACCGAAGGGTCTGTTTCCATGCTGTACATCTCTATGACTCTACGACTCTATGTCACTGCAATATAATTCATAAGGATATCACCAATCCTGTGTCCAACATTAATCTAGCAACTTCTCTTGATCAGGTCAGTCCATCGCCTACTGGAAATTTAGTTCCCACATTTCACAAAATTATCATATTATAAATCTATCAATATGGTTTGAAATGCCACATTGAAAATTCCCAGCAAGCGCTCTTAATAAAGACAGGAGATCATTTCCATTGCTGCCAACAACTCTTAAGCACTAAAAGAATTAACATTGTAGTCTACTGCAATCTACATTACTGAAGCATACAGACACTTTGTCAGTTTAATGAGTTCGCAGAAATATCAGAAAGTGAGCAGAGATCATAAGACCAGAAGTAGCTCCCCTTATCCCACCTTTGCCTTATATTAGTTAGTCAGTTTTCTCTATCCAGGCTAATATCCTATCCTCACTACCAGGGGCTTTTATCCTCAGTAGCATAACATGTGTTACTTCATGAAATGCCTTCTGGAAATCCATAAATATTACATTCACTGCTTCCTCTTCATCTATTGCACATGTCACTTCTTCAAATAATTCTAATACATTTTCTGGCCTGGTTTCTCTTTCATGAAGCCATAATGACTTTGCCTGATCTACCAGACAACTGTAAGCAGGTTAGACTTGTGGGGATGATATTTATCAAATTCCTTTCAACATGAATAAATAAGGGGGAGATCAATGGGACTTCTTAACTGAAAAGTTAGTTTAGCTCACATACAAATATCTCACTGAAACATATAAGATTCTGAAGGGCTCACAGAATGTCAGAAATGGAAGGTTTGAGATACAGGTAGTTCTTCTATAACGTGATGGTTGTGTTCTTATGCAATCCCATGTAATAGAAAAAAAATCACACTTAGAAACATCACTTAAAATGTTGGCGATATAATCATGTTACAGCCAACACACATTTTAAAGGTTTGCGAATTAGAACCAATGTCCCAATTTGCCAATCGTGTTACAGTGAGTTTGCGTTAATGAAATACACATTATAGCAGAATGACCAGTATAAAAATAGACAGGAAAGACTGGGACCTTTTTTACTGCAATGTAGGAGGTTGAGGGGTGACCTTACAGAGGTTTATAAAATGACGAGGGGCATAGATAAGGAGAATAGCAAAGGTCTTTTCCCTGGGGTGAGGGAGTTCAAAACTAGGAGGCATATTTTTAAGGTGAGAGGAAAAGATTTTTAAGGTGAGAGGAAAAGATTTAAAAAGGACATGAGGGACAACATTTTTACACAGTGGTTCGTGTGTAGAATGAACTGCCAGAGGAAGTAGTAGATGCAATTACAGTTACAACATTTAAAAGACTTTTGGATAAGTACATGAATAGGAAAGGTTTGGAGAGATATGGGCCAAATGGGACTAGTTTAATTTGTGAACATGGTTGGTATGGACTAGTTGGACCGAAGGGTCTGTTTCCGTACTGTATGACTCTATGACTCAAGGGAGAATCTAGGACCAGAGGTCGTGGTATCAGAAATAAGGGGCACTAATTTCAAGGTTGAGATGAGGAGGAATTTCTTCTATCAGAGTCTTTGTAACTCCTTGTTGTGGGGGCAGAATCCTAATGTATATATAAGGATGAGATAGATAGATTCTTGATCAGTCCGGAAATCAAGGGTTTTAGGAAAAGAAAGGAAAATGGACGTGAGGAATATTGGTTCAGCCTTGATCCGCTTGAAGGGCAGAACAGGCCTGAGTGGCTGAATGGCCTATTTCTGTTCCTATTTCTTATGGTCTTGTGGTTTCAGGCAAGATGCCATCATGCTGTCAGTTCTGCTATAACATGTGTTTCCCCAACGGGAATTGGCTTTAACCAGATTGAAGAATTTAGACCTTTCTTTGTAGAATGCGAACTTCCCTTATCTGTATTGGTCATAATGGGATTCCAGTCCCACTGGTTTAAATGGTGTGGCTATTGTGTGATTTTCTTATAATGCAAGATCGCACAAGGACGGAACTATCGTGTTATATCAGAACCGACAATGCTTTGAAATGATCATTAAAGAACCTGCATGATACAAGGGCTTGGAGGGCAACACCATTACCACTAAGTCTCACACTGTCCTGAACTCATGGGTGAGAACCCTGAATGTCCTTCCCTTCCTTATCTACACTGCACCAGTATCATTACCAGTGTCTTGAGAGCAACTTTGACAGATAAAAATGCTGGCCTTGCCAACAATTTTCACACTCCAGAAACAAATTTTACAAAACCTCATTCTGTATCTTAACAGTGATCAGCAACTTTACACTGTGAAAGGGATACTCACAGCCCACAGATATGCTTCACTATTTCATGGTTGTTGGTGTTGGACCTAAGAAAGGCATCTCTGAAGTAAATTGGGAGACTTTCTGGAGCAGGGTTTTACAGATGGGTTGGGTGAAGGCAGTCAGTGGGGAACAAAAACAAAGAACTATGGATGCTGGAAAAAAAGAAACAAAATCAGAAATTGCTAGAGAAACTCAGCAGGTCTGGCATTTGTGTAGAGAAAGCAGAGTTAATGTTTTGAGTCCAATGAGACTTCCAACTCTGGTGAAGGATGGTAGTAGGTGCTGTCTGAGGATCTTTGGTGAATTTCTGCAGTGCCTCTTGTAGATAATCCACACTGCTGCTACTGAGCATTATTGGTGGAGGGAGTGGATGTTTGTTGATGTGGCGCCAATCAAGTAGCTGCCTTGTTCTTGATGGTGTGAAGCTTCTTGAGTGTTGTTTGAGCTGTACCCATCTAGGCAAGTGGGGAGTACTCCATCACACACCTGACTTGTGCCTTGTAGATGGTGGACAGAGTTTGGGGAGTCAAATCTTGTGGTAGGTAGAGGGCAAGGAGTCAGATGGGGCTCTTGATGAACAGGCCTGGAAGGAAGGGAAGACCAGTGGTGGGTGGGTGGGAGGATGGAGCTCTGTGGGAGGGCCCAATGCGGAAAGGTTACTTGACAGAAGTGTGTCAGCTTCAGCCTTCCAGCCTGAGGCGAGAGCAGCGTGACCTGCCAGGCCTTCTCTCCTATCCCTGACCTCCCACCAATCTCAGAACAGAGGGCAGGCAGGAAGCAATCCTTAAAGAGGTCAATAACTACAACTGTAAAAATATATGGATATATAAAATATATTTAAAGTATGTGAGTATTTGCTCCAGTTTTATTCTTCACCAACCGATTTGTGAAACTTTAATTCTTTGCCCAACTGCCATTCTGATATTGCTGACCTTGTCCTCCTACATTGTTCCAATGAATCTCAACAGAAACTTGAGTAACCCACCTCATCTTTTGATGAGCCACCTTACAACCTTTGGACTCAACTTCAAATGGAACAATTTCAGATCATAACCAGTGTTCTCACTCTCTCAGACAGCAGCTGTGAATTCTGGAAATCTGAAGCAAAGACAGAAAATGTTGGAGAAACTCAGCAGGTCTGGCAGCATTTGTATCTAACTCTGTTTCTCTCCCCTAAGATGCTGCCAGATCTGCTGGGTTTCTCCAACATTTTCTATATTTACTGTTTTCATTTCCACCTCCCCAGGTCCATCATTTCCTTTTCACTTGATACATTATCATTGGGCTTGCTTTGCACCATCATTCCTTTAGTAACGTCATCGCTCCAATCACAGGCACTTTCCTTTTCACCTTTCTCTGCTTCTGAACTGGCTTAAAACATGACATGTTGTGAATCATTTCCAATTCTGAGGAAAGGCCACAAACCTGACAGACAGGGTGGCATTTTATCTAGGAAGGGGTGACAGTATTGTGCAGGAGCCAGAATTTTGATTTCTCAATGACAAGTTGAGCTGGAGAAATCAGATCAGCAACAGGTCTGTCCTCACAGCATCCTGTGGTGGTTTCTGATTTATTATCCATTTGCATGTCACAAATATTCATTACCTTAAAATTGCTTGTAATTACACCCAATCTTCAAGAGATTGCAGTGGAACACAGGAATTCAGTGACACCTACTTCATGTTTGTGTGCGTAACTGTTGACTTTATGCAGTTATGTGAATTCAATCGTTTTTTTTGTTAAACTTATAGAATATTGCAGCACAGAAACAGGCCCTTTGGCCCAAATTGATCCATGCTGACCATGGTGCCCACTCAGCTAGTTCCAATTGCCCGCATTTGGTCCATCTCCCTCTAAAACCTTCTCATCCATGGACCCATCCTAATGTTTTTAAAATATTGCTTTTGTACCTGCCTCAACTACTTTCCCTGGCATAATGGGGACAAGCAGAAAACCAGAAATTTGTATGAAAACGCAAGGACCTACAAGGGCCAGTCAAGAATGAGCAGGCAGGAGGGGAGGGGTGATGGAGTGTGCACAGGACCATAGAGGAATGCAAAAGGGATGCAAAGGAGGGTGGGTTTGGTGGTATGGAGGAAATGATGGATTCATGCAGACCAACAACAACAATTGCAAGATCAGTAGGAAACATCATCTATACCAATATCTTCAATTTATATATGTCATATCTATATTAATAACTTGGATGTTGGGATAGAATGCATTATTGCCAAATATGCAGATTACATTAAAATAGGTGGGAAAGTTTTTTTCATTCATTCATGGGATGAGGGCATTGTTGCTTTGTCTAGCATTTACTGCCCATCCCTAATTACCCAAAGGGCAGTTAATAGTCAACCATATTGCTGTGGGTCTGGAGTCACATATAGGTTAGACCAGGTAAAGATGGCAGTTTCCTTCCCTATGGGACATTAGTGAACCAAATGGGTGTTTTTCCCTGAAAGTCAACAATGGATTCATGGTCATCTTTAGACTGTTAACTCCAGATATTTATTGAATTTAAATTCCATAATCAGTTATGGCAGGATTTGAGCCCAAGTCCCCAAACATTACCCAGGAGCTGTAGATTAACAGTCCAGTGATAATACTGTTGGGCCATTGCCTCCATAAATCAAGCTGCAATAAAGAAATGAGAAACATACAAAGAGATATGGATAGGTGAGGTAAATGGGCCAAACTTTGGCTGATGGAGTTTAATGTGGATAAGTGTGAGGATATCCAGTTTGGTTGGAAGAATAAAAAGACAATTTATTAAATGAAGAGCAACATCAATATTTTGGTGTGGAGGGATCTGGGTGTCCTTGTGCATGAATCACAGAAAACTGGTTTGCAGGTACAGCAGGCAATAAGGAAGGCAAATAGAATTTTGGCATGTTTTTTGCAAAAGGAATCGAGTTTAAAAGCAGACACATTGTTGCAAATGTGCAAGGCATTCATGAGATGTCATTAGGAGCTTTGCGCCCAGCTTTGGTATCCTTACTTGAGGTAGGATGTAACTGCATTGAAGTCGAGAGTGTGGTACTGGAAAAGCACAGCAGGTCAGGCAGCATCCAAGGAGCAGGAGAATCGACGTTTCGGGCAAAAGCCCTTCATCAGGAATGCCCGACTCTGATCTCCAGCATCTGCAGTCCTCACTTTCTTCCTGTAACTGCAGTGGAGGCAGTTTGAAGAAGTTTTACGAGGTTAATGCCAGAGATGAAGGGCTTGTCTTATCAAGAGAGATTGAGCAGTTCAGGCCTATACTCACTAGAGTTTAGAAAGAGAGAGGAAATCTAATTGAGGGATATAAGATGCTAAAGGGGATCGAGAAAGTAAATCCAGAGAGGGTGTTTCCTCATGTGAGGACATCTAGAATCAGACGTCATTGTTTTAGGATAATGGGTAGCAGATTTAAAATGGATGAAGAGAAATTACTTCTCTCAAAAGGTCATGAATCTGTGGAATTCTCTCTCAGAGTGCAGTGGATGCTGGGACAGTGAGTAACTTTAAAGAGGAGGTAGGCTGATTTTTAATTATGAACAGGTTGAAAGGTTATGGAGAGCGATTAGGAAAGTGGGGTTAATGCTGAGATGAAATCAACCATGATTGAATTAAATAGTGGAGCAGGCTCAAGGGGCTGAATTGCTTACTCCTGCTCCTAGTGCTTTACTTCTTCTGTTCATGGAAGACAGGCAGTAGTGCATCAGTATGGCCTCAGCAGAAGAATTAATTGCCTGCAGGCACTGGAGAGGCAATGCCAGAGATGACCGAGACTGTGCTGGGATGTAGTCACTGAAATATGTGAAGCAGAACTCCCAGCCACATGAATTGAGGCGAACTCCATGCCAATACCAATGGCTAATGTAGATCTCAATGTCTTCATCACTGGCACATTCCAGGATTCTATGGGTAAGGTATATGTGGCATATCACAGACTACCAGCCATAGATACATACAGGAGGTGACCTACTCCCCTCTTCTGTTATGCGACTGAATTCAATGGATCCAGGCAGGGGTCAATGTGAACCAAAAGGGTTTTCACTCTTTGACCACAAGCTAAATATTATGTAAGTCAGCACCATTTCCCATAAAGATTTCATCACTCCTCCACCATGAGCATCTCACAGCTCCCAGAGTTTCTGTGACAGCCCAGACAGAGCACTCCCCACTCAGTGCTTGCTCCAGCTGCATAAGCCCATGTTCATTGCCAGTACATTACATTCTAAATAGAATCGTGCAGGAGCTGCACCCAACGTTAGATTGGAAGTGATACACACTTTTAGTTCTACCGTTAGGAACAGTGCACCACAGACAAAATACACTCTCTTCACAGGTGCTGTATGACCTGCATAATATTTCCAGCGTTTTCTGCATTTAATTAACTTTTAGTTAACTCAGCCACATTAGAGAGATTTAAACAATCCTTGGATAAGCACATGATGATGATGGGATAGTGTAGGGGGATGAGCTTAGAATAGTTCACAGGTCAGCACAACATTGAGGGCCGAAGGGCCTGTTCTGCGCTGTATTGTTCTATGTTCTAATTCTGATTTCCAACATCTGCAATAATTTGTTTTCATTTTATGCCTTTAATCAGTTCACTAATGATGGTAAATTAGAAACACTGTAATTATTTGTCTTTGAATCCAACTAGCTTTTCTCATTGCTGAGAAGGAACTGTTTGTAAAAACAATAATTTTACTACACAAAAGGTTAATTTCTCCAAATCAATACTTGCAGGCTAAAAAGAAGGTTGAGGCTTATTTCCAATTGTGAATTGAAACCCAATTCCAAAACCTTGACATTTGCTTTTGACGAAAGTTTTATTTTTATTACATTTTATAATTGTAGCTGTTTGGTGACAGGACATCATCAATATTGCAGTATATTAAAACAATTCAATAGGTTCCAGATATATTCAGCAATAATAAACCGTCAGGGCTGTTCCTGGTAAAGCTCAACTCTTCAGATGATACATATTTTATTCTTTATATTATTAGCTTCAACTTTTGAAACTTTCAGATTCAAAATGCACACAATATTATAAATAATGCAATATTACTCCTGCTCTCAAAATGTCCTTTGGAACCAAACTTTTGGTTCCTGTGTGAAACATATCTACTCTTTTCTCTTTCCCTTTTATCATCAAGTGGTAGAATCCTTGTTGGATACAGGTCCATGGGACCCTGATTCCTTCAGAATTATGAATAAATGGTTGATGTGTCAAGGTAAGGAATATCCTAAGTGCTCACAGGCTCTTCAACTGCATTGACATCACAAACCTGCTCTCATTTTCAGCTGAAATGTAATCTTTATTAAACAAAAGCAACAGTTTCCGTATTAAACTTCATTTCCGCCACTTTTACAGTCTGTGGCAACTTATGGTTGTGCTGTACTTCTGGTTGAGAACGGCCATTCAGCATAGACCAAGGTTTGAAGCTCTTATCATCTTGCTTTGTATTGTTCGTAGACAGACACAATACCAGTCTCACTTTACCAGTCATATAAAATACAAACATTCAGAATATAATGCACAGCAGTGAACTGCCAATGGGAGGGAGAGAATTTACTCTATTACTATTACAGCAGTAGCTGTATGGCATTTTCTCAATAAAAAGTCACCATTTAAAAACCTCATGAACCTCAAACAACCAGAAAACAAGGGTGGCACAAGCATGGGTACATCACATCTTGCAATTTGCCTCCATGCCAGACACAGATTCCTAACTTCAAACTACATTGTGGTTCTTTCACGGTCACTGGGTCAGAATCATGGAATTCCTTACCTAACAGCATTGCATTGTACCTACATCCCATGGACTGCAGCACTTAGGGAGATCATGATGTAGGGTCAGATTGGACAGAAATGAAGCATGTAGGGGAAAGAATTCTCACGAGGGAGTGATCTTCAGGTCCCCTGATTAGTAGCTACAAAGTGGGCAAAGTAAACAAGAAGAAATATTGGGTGCTTATGATAAAGGGACTGCAATAATTTTGGGTAGCTTTAACCAACTTATAAACAGGAAAAAATCAGATCAGCAATGGGAGCCTGGACGAGGAGTCCATACAATGCTGTGCTATATACTGGTGAGGTCAGAAATAGGAAGAGAATGCAGTTAAATGTGTGGCTAGAGAGCTGGTGTAGGATAGAGGGATTCAGATATCTGGATCATTGAGATCTCTTCCACAGCAGCAAGGATAGGGTACACCTAAATGGGAAGGACACTGACATCCTGGCAGGGAGGTTTGCCAATGCCACTTTGAGAGGGGGTATAAACTAGTATGGCAGTTGGTGTGGAAACCAGGTCAACATGTACAGTGTTTGAAGAGAAAAGAGGGACTAAATCAAGTAAGTCTAGCAGAAAGAACAGGTAGGGTCAGGTTGGGATGGAATCAGAGGGTTTTAAAAGAGCTGGCTGACGAGGCAGTAGTGGCATGTTAATTTTCCCAAACGGTGATAGATTCTGGAAAGATTTCAACAGACAATAAAGTTACTAATTTATTCAGGTAGGGAGAGAGACAGAATAGAGGAAATACAGCTTAATTTTTTCATGACTGCAGATGCTGGAAACCAGAGTCTAGATTAGAGTGGTGCTGGAAAAGCACAGCAGTTCAGGCAGCATCCGAGAAGCAGTAAAGTTTTACGAGACCTCCGTTAGAATCAGTCATTAAGGAGGCTATAGCTGAACACTTGGACAATCTCAAAGTAATCAGGGAGAGGTGTTGTGAAAGAACAGTAATATTTAATCAATTTATGAGACTTATTTAAAGGAGTAACTTGTCCTGTGAATAAAGGAGAGCCTGTAAATGTACTGTACTTGGATTTGCAGAAACGTTTGACAAGTTGCCACATACAAGATTATTGAACAAAGTAGGAACATGTGGTGTTGGGAGTAATTAGCATGGATCCTGGTTTGGTTGGCTGGCAATAAACAGATAGTATACATAAATGATTAATTTAATTGGCAGGTCATGACAAGTACAGTCCCACAGGCGCATCAATCTTTCACAATTTATATCAATGACTGAGATGAGGAGAGTGAAGGTATGGAAGCTAAATTTTTGATGGCACAAGAATACGTAGAAAAATAATTTGTCAACATTGCAAGGTTGTAGACAGATTTAGGTAGATTGGATGATTGGGCAGAAACCTGGCAGATGAAGCATAGTGTGGGAAATGTGAAGCTTTTCACTTTAGCAGGAATAATTTAAAAAATACAGTGTATTACTTAAATACAGAATGACTACTGAATGCCATGATGCAGAGGGATCTTGGTGTTCTAGTGCATAAGTATCAAAAAAGGTAGTGTGCAGGTACAGCAAGTCATCAAGAAGGCTAATGGATTGTTATCCTTTATTATGAGAGGACTTGAACATCAAAGTAAGCATGTTATGCTTCAGTTAGAGAGGGCATGAGTGAGACATCATCTTAAGTACTGTATCGCTTTCATCTCCCTGCTTAAGCAAAGCTGTAAATCCAAGGAGGCAATTTAGAGGAGGTTCACGAGATAGATATTTGGAAGCAGTGGGTTGTCTGATGAGGAAAGGCTACGCAGATTTGATTTGTTTCCAACAGAATTTGAATTTTACAAGATTCTGAAGAGCTATAACAAGGATGTTTCCTCTTGTGGGTAAGTCCAAAACTAATGCTCACTGTTTAAAACTTTTGGTTGTCTTTTTAGGACAAAGGAGTATTTTTTTCTTTCTAAAGGTTGAGATAATTTGGAACAGTGTGTCTCAGAAGGCAGCGGATGGGGAGCATTGGATATTTTTATGGCAAAGTATATGGGCAGTTGTAAGACAAAATAACCAATGGTCAACTGAGGAGTAAATGAAAATGTGGAGTTCGGAACACAAACAGATGGACTATAATCTTATTGACTGGCAGAGCAAGCGTACTGTTGCTCCTAAGTTGTGCCTTTATATGTACCACCACCTCTCGAGGGCAATTAGGGATAGGCAATAAATACTGGCCCAGCCAGCAATGCCCACATCTCATGAATAAATCTTTAAAAAAGGACGAAGAGGAAATTTACGTCCCATTTCTGGTCAAGCCTGTCTGTGCAGAATTTATTTGAGTTTCATACCAATGCAACGCCAACTTCCCCAACCCTTTCCCTCTGTCACTGGGCACCACAGCATCTGTGTGACCAGACGCAAATGATCAATTCCACCATAAAATGACCATTTCAAAGCAAATTTCTAAATGGAAGCAAGTTTCTAAATTTCGTACGGAAGTTAGCTGATCACTTTTGTGCATTCACTTCGTGTCTGTCTTCCTCCTGTCTTTTCCTCTGCTAATGCTGCAATGCTATGCTGGCCCAGTAACTTCCTCAATCTGATGAAAGGATGGCTTTCAGTGGAAAGCCTTGCAAGACGACCAAGAGCAGCTCGGAGTCATGAGGGTCCAGCTGCATTGCATGGTAACATACAGGTGAAGTAGAAGAATGCTGGGAATGAATCCTGATCATCATTGTGCTGAGTTGGGCATAAGCACAGTCATGTAACTGCCTGGAAGATATTACAATGTCTTTATTCCATGTTAAATAACACATCACAGCCACCAACAGAATTTAAATGTGCTGTGCTTTAGAAAAGACTGACCTCTGGCAAGAATAACATTTTAAAAGGAACATTAGTTTTCATTGCTAGAGCTTGGTTGTAGGTCAATGATGTCACGCTGATTTCAACAGTATCTGAGTCTAATGAGAGCATATGGTATTTGAAAATGCCTTTCCTGAACTTAACAAAACCAAAAGTGAGGCCATTCAACTTCATGCAGCATTGCATCCAGGTTAGTGAGGTTTGAATCCTGGAATGGATCAGCTATGATCACCTACTCCCACTGTCCCTTAAGCATCAAGTCATTGAGTTATACAGCACAGAAACAGAGCCTTTGGCCCAACTCATCCACACCAATCTGACCTAGCTCCATTTGTCATCATTTGACCCATATCTTTCTAAACCCTTCCTATTCATATACCCATTCAGATGCCTTTTAAATGTTATAATTGTAGCAGTCGCCATCACGTCCTCTGACAGCTTTCTTTACACTCACTACCCTCTGTTTGAAGAAGTTGCCCCTTAGGTTCTTTTTAAATCTTTTCCCTCTCATCTTAAACCTATGCCCTCTAGTTTCGGACTCCCTAACCCTGGGAAAAAGACCTTGTTCATTCACTCTAACCATGTTTCCCATGATTTTATAAACTTCTATAAGGTCACCCCTCACTCTCTGACGCCCATTTAGCCTCTCCGCTACATTGATGACTGCATTGGCGCCACCTCGTGCTCCCGCCAGGAGGTTGAGCAATTCATCAATTTCACCAACACATTCCACCCTGACCTTAAATTTACCTGGACCATCTCTGACACCTCCCTCCCCTTCCTGGACCTCTCCATCTCCATTAGTGAGGA